>NC_056738.1:336084053-336349547 GCF_019279795.1 Protopterus annectens | reverse complement strand
GTTCTGATAAGGTTAACTCCCAGCTCAATACCCTTAATTCCATAGTTAACTCATCCATGCGGCTCATTTTTTATGCAGCCAATGGTATGAGTCAGGCAGCGGGTTCAGCAATAGCTCTTAGGAGACATTCCTGGATGCACTTATGCTCCTTTGTGGAAGCCTTCAAGTCTTCCTTCGTTAATACCCCATTTGATGGCTCGTCCCTTTTCGGGCCTAAAGTCAAGGAGACCGTCACTAGGTGTGAACAAAATAGAAAGACTCTTGTCTGCCGTAGGAGTCTCTATTTCTACCCCTACTAGACCTTACCCCAAAGGGCAAAAGCGAGGAAAAATGTGGTTCTGGAAGACCCAAGGAGCTTTTCAGAACACACATAGTGACCCCTCCTCCAGGGGCAGAGGGAGGGGGTAATAATGGAAGACTCCACCCAGGTGGCAGAGGGGGTCCGAAAAACCAGGGTGACAGGGATCAGATGTTCTTAGTGTTTCACTGTTGCAGTCGTTACAATTGGGTAATCTGCTGGCAGGTTGCCCTCTGTCGGCCTGAATTCCAAAATCTTGGGTCCTGCGTCAGTTGCTGTCTCCTCTTCCATGACGTCAGGGGTATAAAACAAGCAGCCAACGCCATTTTCTTTAGTCTTTTTTTGCCGCAGGGTGCCCGAAGCAGAAGCAGTTCGCAAGTGGCGGTCGGCAGACTCCTGAAATTTGAGTTTCAGAACCAAAGTCTTCACTAAAGCGAAGTACCCCATCGGGGAAACTTTTTTTCTTGCTCCATTTCGATGTCAGAAAAAGTTAATAATTTTATTACTTGTGGGAAGCAAATTCCTCTTCAGGATTTCCATTTTAACTCTATTCATTGCCTAGGCTCTGATCACAACATGCCTGGCTGTCAGTTTTGTGCTAGATTTAACCAACGCAGTATTAAGCGTCAGTATATTTTTGCCTCAAAATATTTTGGAAACAGATTTAACTACCCTGAAATGTCATCGGATAGCAATCCGACTACCGGAGTACACAAAAAACGCAGAGAGACAGTCTAGGTCCAAAACTGACAACGAAGCTTCTCCTAAGCCAGTCGCCGGTAGTCAGTGAGGCTCTTTCGTGTCCCCTGATACCCGCTACTTTCGAGTCGCAGGCCCCTACCGAGACCCATGTGGAGTCCAGCATGCCGCGAGATACTCAAAGTATTATACCCACGGATGTCTCTCCCTTGGATGGGTCCGGAGCCGCTGAGCAGGCACTGGCTTCTAAGGGTGTATTCAGACCTCAGCATTTTTATATAAAACCAATAGCTGCAAAATCAAAGAGAAAAGCAACTTCTAAAGCTAAATAAACGATGCACGAACCACATGCATAGGTCTCTATGCCTAAAAAACAAATGATCAAAATGACTGAAGACTTAATTACCTTGATCAGGGGTTCCCAATCCCCTCCTGATAAGAGGCCTAGGCAAGACACTGATTGATTATGAATCTTCATATCAGGTTTCTATTTTTTCTGATTCCTCTTCTGATCAGGAATTATCTATTCCTCCCTATGAGGGTTCTGATGCAGAGGAATCTATCCCATCTGCATCACCTCCTGAGGATTATTCATTTGGAGAAACCTTGCATACTTTGAGGGAGCATTTTCACTGGCAGAGTTAAGATTTCTCAGAATCAAAAGAGGCTCAGGGATTTCCTTCTCACTCAGCACAGGCCTTTAACCATACCCCTTGTTTTAGACATTGTGGATGATGTGTTTTCTGAGTCCAGCTTGACTCCTAACTCCTTACCTCCAGCTCCCAGCAAGCCTGACAGATATTACAGGGTCCCTGACTCGCACAAATTTTTATTTAGAAACCCTGCTGATGACCCTGAAACTATTTCACAGGGTCCAAAGGGAGTTAAGGCCTCAACAGCAAAAAAATCCTACCCCCTCTGACAGAGATTCAGGGGCACTGGATAGATAGGGAAAGAAAGTTTATACATCTGAAACCTTGGCAATTAGGGCCTTAAACTGCCAGTTTCATATGCTCAAGTATCAACAACATGTTATGGGATTGCTGAAACAGAAAATGATGTTGATTTCTGAATGTGCAGAAAATAAAGAATTGCAGGACTTATTATATGCAGCTGAACAAGTTGGAAAGCATACTTTGCAATGTGGTTTTGATTCCTTAGAGGCCTCCTGCAGGGCCACAGTTACTGGATCTGTGATTCGGAGGCATGCCTGGCTGAAAGTGCAAAATTTGCCTGATCATGTTAAAGCTAAATTACTGGATGCACCTTTACAGCATGATACCTTCTTTGGTTATTAAGGCAGAAGAAGTTTTAAAGAAAATGGAAGAGAAAGCTAAGTCTATGCAAACTGTAAAAGACTTCTTACAAGTGCAGCCACCAAGATTCAGTAGCACTTGCCTACAAAAAATGGTCCTTTCCTGTGTCCAACAGAAATCAAAGGTGGAATTCCAGATGCCCTAAAGGTTCTAGATAACAGGCACAAGATTCTTACAGGTCAAAGCAATGGGGTGCTTCTACCTCCAAATCTGGAGGAGATGTAGCCAACCCTATAGAAAACAGTCCCAGTGACTTCCCTCTGCCATCACCAAGCACTTATCTTTTGACAGCACCCTTAGGGGGAAATTAGCACTTTTTGCTCAAAATTGGAAGTTAACCCAGGACAGGTGGGTGCTAAACATAGTATCACAGAGATACAGATTCCATTTCCATACTCTGCCAATGGCAAACGGTTGGCTGGATCTGCCAAAAATTCAGTGGTTAGAGGCACAGGAACAAGATGTTCTTCATTTCACATTGCTGCAGTCCTAACCATTGGGTAGTCCGCTGTCCAGTCGGCCCGAATACCAAAGTATATGGCTGACGTCGGTCAAGGCGCATTAGACTGATGTCAGGACGTCAGGGTACTAATGCGCATGACCGACGTCATATCCTCAGTCTTTTTTGCCGCATGGTCCGATGCAGAAGCAGTTTTGCGAGTGCAGGTTGGCGTTCTGAAATTTTCTGAAGTCGGAGTTTCAGACCGAATCAAAGTTGGCTAAGTACCCGTTGGGAACATTTTGGTTTTTCTTGCCTCAGTATTTAACGGATGTCAGAAAAAGTGAATAACTGTATTTCTTGTGGGAAACAGATACCTCATAGGGATTACCATACTTTGTGTATACCTTGTTTAGGGCCTGGGCACGACGTTGTTGGATGCCGCTCTTGTGCTAGGTTTAACAAACGCACTATTAAGAGACGGTTAGACTGTGCCAGGTTAGTGTTTGGGAAGCGTTGTAATTATTAAATGCCGCCGGATGCTCCGGCGCTTCCCAAAAGCGCAAGGACAAAGCAGCAAAGCCTAGGGTTGAAGAACCGGCAGTCGGACGTCGGTTCTTTAGAAAACTCAGTGGAGCCAGAGGTTTTGCCAGGCGTTTCGCTGGAGTCTCAGGCTGGGGCTGTACTCTTACCGGGTGTGCCCTCTCAGGAGCTAGGCCCGGCTGAGGGCTTCTCAGGTAGCTGTTCTTCCCTCTCTTCCTAAGGTAGTTAGAGCCTCTCCTTCTGTTTCCAAGACTTCTTTGAGAGGTAGGCCAAGTTTAGCTCCTGTGGGGGCTTCTCCTAGCACTTCAGGTTCTGTGCCTAAGAAACATATGCTTAAAATGGCTGAGGATTTGATTTCTATGATTAGAGGTTCTATGCCCCCTCCTGATAAGAGGCCTAGGGTGGAGCCTGAGTTTGAGAGTTTTGAACAGTGTTCAGAGGCTTCTGAGTCTTCGGCTGAAGACTTGCAGGAGTTCCCTCATTACTCTGATTCTGATGTGGATGATTCCACTCCTTCAGCTTCTCCTCCTGAGGATTTTTCATTTTCAGAGACTCTGCATTCCATGAGGGAGCATTTTAAATGGGAAGGCCAAGATTTCTCTGATTCCAGGAAGAGGCTTAGGGAATTCTTGTTTTTACCTCAGCATAGGCCCTTAGCTATACCTCCGGTGTTGAATGTGGTGGAAGATGTTTTTGCAGAGGCTTCCCTGAACCCTGATTCTTTGCCTCCTGCCCCTGTTAAACCTGATAGGTACTATAGGGTGCCAAGCTCATAAGTATCTTTTAAGAGTCCTAGGGCAGACCCAGAAATTGTTTCTCAGGGGCCTAAAGGTGTTAAGGCCTCTGTTGTTAAAAATCCTGTTCCCTCTGATAAGGAGGCAAGGGCTTTGGATAGATGGGGAAAGAAAGTGTATACTTCTTCCACTTTAGCCATGAGGCGTTGAATTGTCAGTTTCACATGCTAAAATATCAAAATTATCTCCTTTCACAATTGAAATCTAAGGTAGATGCTCTGGCGGAAGGTATTGAGTGTAAAGAGTTGCTGGATTTAGTTCATGTGTCTGAACAAGTGGGTAAGCATTCTTTGCAATGTGGTTTTGATGCTGTGCAGGCCTCCTCGAGGGTGGCTGCCACTGGTTCTGTTCTTCGCAGGCACGCTTGGTTGAGGGATCAGAATTTAGCTGAGCATGTTAAGACAAGGATTTTGGATGCTCCTTTACAGTCTGATGTGTTGTTTGGTTCCCCTGTGGAAGCAGTTTTAAAGAAAATGGAGGACAAGGCTAAATCTATGCAGACTGTTAAAGATTTTTTGCAGGTGCAGCCTCCAAAGTTTAGCAGAAATTGGCCTACTAAGGGATGGACATATCCTGCTTATGATTCCCAGTCTAGGGGTAGGTTTAAACGTGGTAGGGGCAGAGCTCAAGGTTCTTTTAGGCCTAGAACAGGGAGTTCTCCTGCTCAGACTTCTGGTGAGGGCAGGGGTCAGTCCTTTCAGAACAGACCCAATGACCTGCCTTTTCAGCTGCCAGTACATTCTCGTCTGGCAGCTCCTTTGGGAGGAAGACTGTCTCTTTTCAAAGAAAATTGGGATTTAATTACTCAAGACAGATGGGTTTTGGATATCATTCACCACGGTTACAGGTTTTATTTCCATACCTTGCCCCCTTTCAAGGGCATGCCAGACGTTCCTCCTCCACAAAGGAAAGAGGCTCACAAGCAAATTTCTCTGTTACTCCAAATAGGGGCCATTCAGCCAGTCCCTGTACCAGAAAGGGGCCTAGGATTCTATTCTCGCCTGTTCCTAGTACCAAAGAAGGGGAACACGTGGAGACCAATTTTGGATTTATCTATCCTCAACACTTATCTGGACATTCCAAAGTTCAAAATGTTGACGTTACAACAGCTTTTACCTCTGCTGGGCAAAGATCACTGGATGGTAACTTTAGATCTCAAGGAAGCTTACCTTCATGTGCCTATAAGACTAAGTTGCAGAAAGTATCTGCGTTTTGAGCTGGACATTCTCATTATCAGTTCTCTGCATTGCCCTTTGGCTTATCTACTGCGCCCAGAGTATTCACAAAGGTTCTGGCTCCAGTGATAGCTTACTTCAGGCTAAAAGGAATTCAAATCTATCCTTATTTGGACGACTGCCTGATTCTGGCTCAAGAAAAGGAAGACCTTCTACAGCATTTGGAGTACGTCATAGCAGTGCTAAGATGCCTAGGGTATTCTGTGAACGAAATAAAGTCCAGTCTAGTACCCTCTCAAGACATGTGCTTTCTGGGTGTGAGACTGAATACAGCAGCCCAGATGGCCTTTTTAACCCCGGACAAACAAAAGAATCTTTCCAGTTACTTCCATCAACTATCTCTTCAGTCCGGGCTGACTGTAGGGTTCATGGCATCTTGTATTCTGGTGCTTCCCAATGCCAAACTGCATATGAGGAAGCTGCAATGGTATCTCAAAAATGTATGGACACAGCACTGCCAGGATTTGGACACTGTCATTCAAATAATACCTTGCATTCAAAAAGAATTTTTGTGGTGGGCTCAGGAATGTCACCTAAACAAGGGACTCTCTGTGACCCGGCCAGAGGCGAGTCAGATTTTAACGACAGATGCCTCGGACAATGCTTGGGGAGCTCATCTAAATGGAAAGTGGATACAAGACAAGTGGCCTGCCAGACTACAGCATCTACATATCAACATGAAGGAGATGTTAGCAGTCCAGTTTGCATTAATGGCTTTCAAGGAGCTACTTCTTCCAGGGCAGGTGTTGATTCTAACAGACAACACAACTGTCATGTGGTACATCAACAAACAAGGGGGAACACATTCTTATCCTCTATGCAGGCAAGCAATGATTTTATGGGAAACTGCGCTCAGCTTGCAACTAACTCTTCAGGCAAGGTTTCTGCGGAGCACAGAACTCCTTAGCAGATGTGTTAAGCAGACAAATCATGGATCCCCACAGTGGAAACTGGATCTTCATGTATTTCAGAAATTGACAGTGTCATGGGGAACTCCAGACATAGATCTGTTCGCTTCTCCACTGAACCACCAGCTGCCAAAGTTTTGCACAAAGGGGTTTCATCACACAGCTTGGAAAGTGGATGCTCTTTCTTTCAGTTGGAAAAATCTTCATGTGTATGCCTTTCCACCTCTGCCTCTTCTTCCAAAGGTGCTCCTAAAGGTCAGGCAAGACAAGCCAAGGATGATTTTAATAGCTCCAGATTGGCCTCGGCAACATTGGTACCCACTATTAAGGAGTCTGGTAAGGAAGCCTCCATGGCCTTTACCTTTGATTCCACATCTGTTATCTCAGAAGGACGGTCACCTGCTCAATGTCAAGGTTCACTCTCTTCATCTAACAGCCTGGCATATTCTGTTTTAAAACACAACAGGTCTCAACTTCCTCAACAAGTTTTACATGTAATTATGGAAGCCAGAAGACCTAGTACAAGGAAAGTGTCAGAAAAATGGAAGAGATTTTTATTTTGGAGTGCAGCAAAGAATTTGGAAATTTCTGAGCCTAATTTGAGTGTGGCTCTTCAATATCTTACTGAGTTATTGGACAAAGGTTTGTCATTCTCTTCCATTAAGATTCATGCTGCAGCAATTTCAGCTCACTATGATTGTGACCCACCATTGTTTTCGCATCCTTTGTTCAAGCAGTTTCTTAGAGGGCAAAGAATATAAGACCCCCACGAAGTGATCCTACTCATGCTAGGGATCTCAATTTTATGCTGGAAACACTTACTCATCAACCTATTGAGCATGCGGCTACTGCTGAATTGAAATACTTGTCATGGAAGACTGCTTTTTTGTTGGCTATTACTTCTGCAAGAAGGGTTTCTGAGTTGCAGGCCCTTATGGCAGTAGAGCCCATTCTGATATTCATAAGGATAGGGTATCATTACGCATTAATCCTTCCTTTATGCCTAAGGTGGTTTCTAGTGTGGCTTTAAACCAAACTATTCATTTGCCTACTTTCTATGCAGATCCCCAAAATAAGGGGGAAAAGATTTTGCACACTTTAGATGTACATAGGCAGTTGCGTTATTATTTAAACAGGACTAAGGATTTCAGGCAGTCTCAGCAGTTGTTTGTTTCTTTTGCTTTGAGTTCTCAAGGCAAACCTGTGTCTAAGCAAACTATTTCTAAGTGGATTGGGTTTTGCATTTCATTTTGTTACTCCCATCATGGCAAGGAGATTCCAGCTGGGATTAGGCCTCATTCCACTAGGGCTACTGCCACTTCAACAGCATTTCTAAGAGGGGTGGCAACTAAGGATATTTTGGAGGCAGCTACTTGGAGTTCAGTGCATACTTTCTCTAAGCATTACCACCTTCCTCTCTACTCTAAATCTAGGGCTGGTTTTGCCACAGCTATTTTGCAAGGCATGTTGACAGCTCCTGCTTCCTTATGATTTGCCAGCCTCCCTTAACTCTGCTTTGGGATTCTACCCAATGGTTAGGACTGCAGCAATGTGAAATGAAGAACATAGTACAGTTTTGTACCTACCATAAATGTAGATGTTCGAGGATCCACATTGCTGCAGTCCAATTTACTCCTCCTTCCCTCTGTGTTTAGGAGTGGTGATGTGGGTTAGGATATACTCTTGTTGATTTGTATATATTGTATATATGTTTGGTGCAGGGTTTTTTTGGTTTTTTGGTTTGGGCTTTGTCTTTTTAGGGTCTTCTGACATCTGGGGCAAGAAAAGACTGAGGATATGACGTCGGTCATGCGCATTAGTACCCTGACGTCCTGACATCAGTCTAATGCGCCTTGACCGACGTCAGCCATATACTTTGGTATTCGGGCCGACTGGACAGCGGACTACCCAATGGTTAGGACTGCAGCAATGTGGATCCTCGAACATCTACATTTATGGTAGGTACAAAACTGTACTTTACGTCCCTCATGGATATGGATATTCAGCCAGTACCAGAAAGGGAAAAAAGACAAGGTTTTTACTCAACTGTTCTTGGTACCCAGACAGGACAAGGCCTGGAGGCCAATACTGGATTTATCAATTTTGAGCACATTTATGGACATTCCAAAATTCAAAATGCTAACTTTGCAGCAGCTTCTGCCCATGCTGGGCAAGAATGCTTGGCTGGTGACATTAGACCTAAAAGAGGCATAACTTCATGTCCCAATAAGGGAATTGTGCAGAAGATACCTCCATTTCAAAGCTGGCTTAATGCATTACCAATTCTCTGCACTGCCCTTCGGCTTATCTACTGCGCCTGGGGTCTTTACAAATTGCTTGGCACTAGTAATTGCTTTTTGCAGACAAAGAAGTATACAAATATACCCTTTCTTGAACGACTGTCTCATTCAAACAGAGAGCCAAGGACATTCTTCTTCAGCACCTGGCATTTGTGAAAAGGCTTCTAACATCCCTATGGTACACAATAAACCAAAAGTAATCACACCTGGTACCCTCTGAAAAGATAACATTCCTGGGTGCAAGCTTGAATACAACTGCCCAGGTGGCTTTCCTCATGCAGGACAAAGGCAACTGACTACTTACTTCAAACTGATGGCAACAAAAACCCAGTTATCTGCATGACACTCTGCAGGCTTTGGGGTCAATGGCATCCTGCATCCTACTGATTCCATATGTGAGATTGCATATGAGGAAACTTCATTGGTACCTAAAAAGTTTATGGAGTCAACATTGTCACAGTCTGGAAACAATGATTCCTCTCATTTCCTGCCTACAACAGGTGTTTCTATGGTGGGCAAAGGCATGTCACCAAAACAGGGGACAGGCCTTCACTCTACCCCCTGCCAGCCAAACCTTAACAGACGCATCAGGTTATGCATGGGGGGCCCACCTGGTGGGAAGATGCATTCAGGGCATATGGACCCCAAAACAAATGCATCTGCATATCAACCAAAAAGAGATGTTGCTGTTCAGAATGTCCTGACAGCCTTCAAGGACTTAGTTCATCCAGGACAACTACTGATAAAGAAGGACAACACCGCGGTTATGTGGTATATAAAGCAGAGGGCACGCACTCCTACCCCCTTTGCATACTAGCCATGGCACTGTGGGACACAGCTTTGACTTACCAAGTAAATCTTCAAGCTCAGTTCCTGCAAGGAAAACAAAATACTCTGGCAGACTATTTTAGCAGAAACATTATGGACCCTCATGAGTGGAAGCTAGATCCACAAGTCTGCAGCATGATAAATGGGGGAGCCCGGACATAGATCTATTTGCCTCCCCTCAAAATTATCAGTTGAAAAGATTCTGCACAAGGGCTTATCACAGACAAGCATGGAAAGTGGACGCCCTATCCTTCAGCTGGAAAAACCTATCAGTTTTCACCTTTCCTCCTCTGCCTCTTCTTCCCAAGGTCTTACTAAAAGTCAGGCAAGAGAAACCAAAGATGATACTTATTGCCCCGGACTGGCCCCGCCAATACTGGTACCCATTCCTAAGGAACTTGTCTATATACCCAGCTTGGACCTTGCCTCAAAGACCTCAATTACTGTCCCAGCAAAACAATCAGATCCTGCACAATCAGCTCCAAACACTGAACCTAGCAGTATGGCTGATCATGTAGTTATGCAAACAACACCTCTCAGTAAAGCTGTGATGAATGTCATTTTGGAAGCCAGAAGGCCTAGTAATAGAAAATCTTATGCTGATAAATGGAAGAGATTGTGCTTGGAATCAATCTCAAGGAACTGATACAGCAAAACCAAACATTCCTCAAATATTACAATACTTGACTGAGATGCTTGACAAAGGCCTATCTTTCTCATGCGTAAAAATCCTTGCCTCCGCCATTTCTGCTCATTACAATACGGAGCCACCAATCTTTTCTCATCCTTTACTAAAGCAATATCTTAGAGGAGCCAAAATATTAAGGCCTCCCAGACCTGCATGGCACCTCAGTTGTGTTGGAAAAGCTCACCCTGCCTCCATTTGAACCAGCTGCTATTGCAGATCTAAAGTTCTTATCATGGAAAACAGCTCTGCTCCTAGCAATTACTTCAGCAAGAAGAGTCTCAGAGCTACAGGCCCTCATGGCTGTGGAGCTTTTTATCATATTTTACCCAGACAGGGTGTCTGTGAGGGCCAATCCTTTTATGCCTAAGGTGATTTCCAGTGTGGCTCTTAACCAAATTATTCATCTGTCAACCTTTTATCCAAATCCGCAGAACAAGGGGGAGAGAATTCTGCATTCCTTGGACGTACACAGACAGTTAAGATTCTACTTGTGCAGGACTAAAGCTCTAAGAAAAACTGAGAAATTACTAGTGACATATGCTGCAGGATCAGAAGGAAAGGCCGTTTCAAAGCAGACTGTTTCAAAGTGGATAAGCTGCTGCATTCGTTTCTGCTACTTACACCATGGCAAACCTGTGCCCAAGGGCATTAGGTCTCATTCCACCAGAGCTGCAGCTACTTCAGCAGCCTTTCTCAGAGGAGTACCAACCGAAGACATTCTAGAGGCTGCTACTTGGAGTTCTGTTCACACCTTTACAAAGCATTAACATTTGCCTTTCTACTCTTAAGTCCAGGGCAGGCTTTGCCACTGCAGTTCTGCAGGGTCTTATAAGCCACCCCTAATGGTGTTTAGCTCCAGCCTCCCATCCATAGCTTTGGGATTCTACCCAAATGTAATGACTGCAACAGTGAAACATGAACATAGTACAGTTGTGTGCACTTACCATAAATGTAGATGTTAGTGTATTCACTGTTTTTGCTACCTTTTTGGGGGCACCTGACATATGGGGCAAGAAAAACTAAATAAAATGGCATCTGCTGCTTGTTTTATACCCCTGACGACCTGATGTCATGGAAGAGGAGACAGCAACCGACTCAGGACCCAAGACTTTGCAACTCAGGCCGACTGAGGGCAACCTGTCAGCAGATTACCCAAATGTAATGACTGCAACAAGTGAATACACTCTAACATCTACATTTATGGTAAGTGTACACAACTGTACTTTATTTGGCATAGCCTACCAGTGCTCCTGAAAGGAGGCCCGACTGTCCTACTCTGGAGGCAGTCAGGGGTCACTTGTCTTTGTATCCAGATGCCTGGTTAGAAATTACAAAAGATTCTTGGGTACAAAGAATTTTTACCAGAGGTTGTCATTCCATTCTTGGAACATCTACCTGTACAAAAGAAAATCCCAGACGTTCCACCCAGTCTCCGGGATCAAGCAGCCATAGAAATTCAAAGGCTGCGGGAAAAGTCATCCAGCCAGATCCAGCAGACCAAATAGGATCTGGAACCTACTACAGATTATTTTTAATTCCAAAGAAAACGGGGGACTGGAGGCCCA
Source organism: Protopterus annectens (assembly GCF_019279795.1). Taxonomy (NCBI): domain Eukaryota; kingdom Metazoa; phylum Chordata; order Ceratodontiformes; family Protopteridae; genus Protopterus; species Protopterus annectens. The sequence continues at coordinate 336,337,934 of NC_056738.1, read as the reverse complement.
TCTTGGACTTTAGCAGACTCAACACTTTTGTAAAAAAAAAAAAAGAATTTCCAGATGGTCATGCTTCAGTAGATTCTTCCGTTTCTAGGAACGGGCGATTGGATGTGCTCTATAGAGCTCAAGGATGTGTACTATCGTATCAAATTGGCCAGACCATCCAGAGATCACCTGCATTTCTGGCTGGGTGCCACTCATCTGTTCCGAGCACTGCCCTTTGGTCTTACAACAGCCCTCAGTGTTTACCAAATGCATGGCAGTGGCTACAGCTCACCTGAGGTGTCCAGGATTCAGAGCATTTCTGTATCTCGATGACTGGCTCCTCACCGCCACCTCCAGGCATCAACTACTTCAATCCAGGGATCACACTTTCAATCTGTGCTCTGTTAGGAATAACTATAAATCTCGACAAGTTTGCGTTGTCACCATCGCAGCGTATCTCCTTTATCGGAGCAGACTTGGACACCACCACCACCATGGTAAAATTGCCACTGGAAAGAGTAGTCACTCTTCGACAACAGGTATCAGACATTCTGACAAAAAAGTACCAGCCTCTCAAGTGTTGAAATTACTAGGTACTATGGCAGCAACTCTCGTAGCAGTTTCTCTAGGGTGTATGCACATGAGAATACTTCAATGGTTACTCTTCACCCAGTGGTCTTACCAACAACTTTACAATGTCATTCTTGATAAGGATTACAGATTCATGCAGAAAGGATCTTCAGTGGTGGTTGACCAGCCATCATGTAACAGTAGGTTGCCCATTTGTTCTCCATCAGCCACGGTGACCACGCACGCCTCTCTGATAGGGTGGGGGGGCTTTTTTTTTTAGGGAACAACCCAAGGCACCTGGTCCGAGGCAGAGTCATAATTCCACATCAATGTTCTGGAGATGAGAGCAGTACTTTTGGCATTGCAGTACTTCCAAGACACACTTCCTCTGGGAACGATTGCAATTCAGACTGACATGTCAGTGGTCTGGTATATCAACAAGCAAGGGGTAACCAAGTCTTATCCCCTATGTCGAGAGGCCTTAATAGTCTGGCAGTGGGCTGTATCCACTGGGTGCTTTCTGATAGTGACTCATGTCCTGGTGAAATCCAGCATGATCGCGGACAAACCGAGCAGAGCCATTCTGATAACGCACGAGTGGTCCCTCAAAGAAGATGTAGCAGAGATGATTTTCCCCAGATGGGCCAGCCTTGCTGCAACCTATTTGCATCCCCCATGAATGCCAAATGCAGAAGCTACTTTGCCCTGAATGCCCCACCAGGTGAAAATCCAAGGGATTCTCTTGTACACGCTTGACCCCTTGGACTTCTCTATGCATTTTCACCAATTCCCCTGATTCTGAAATTTTTGCAGAAAGCCAAAGCCCTGGGGAAGACTGTAATTCTGATAACCCGTATTGGCCTTGACAGATTTGGTTTCCCTTCCTTCAACTCTACCAACTAGAAGAACCTTGGATTCTGGACTCAGTTCCAGATCTACTGGCATATTCATCAGGGGCTCTTCATCCTTCACTTCATTCCCTCAGATTGACAGCTTGGCTGCTCCGATTTCCAACATAGCCAGGTACCACAATTTTTCCTCAGAGGTGCAGCATATCCTTGTATCCTCACATAAAGCTTCAACCAGAAAGTTATACGCTAGGAAATGGAAGTGGTTTGCTTTCTGCGATTCTCAAAATTATTCTGACCTGTACGTCACCCCAATTGCTAGCATTTTGGAGTTTTTGACTAAGCTTTTTAATGAAGGTGCTGTGGCTGCTACTATACGTGTTCAGTTAGCTGCAATTTCAATTTTTCACACCTCAAATTATGTAGAGCCTTCTTAAAAGGAACCATACATATTAGACCACCAGTTAGACATCATTTCACTCCCTGGAATCTAAATTTTGTTTCATCTAGCATTATTCTTCCTCCATTTGAGCTTGCATCCTCATGCCAACTAAAATTCCTGTCTTGGAAAATCATCTTCTTGGTAGCTATTACATCAGCACGTAGAATGTCCGAACTTTAGGCCTTATCTATTAAATCCCCATATTTGATTTTTCACCCTGACAGTGTCACTCAGGACTAGCCCTTCCTTCCTAAGTTATGTTCAGAGGTTAATCTGAACCAAACTGTTGAACTCCCAACCTTCTTTAGTAACCATTCCAACAAGTTGGAGTATATGTTGCATAAACCTGATGTTCACAGACAACTCTGATTTTATTTGGATAGAACAAAAGAATTTAGAATCAGAACAACTTTTTGTCTCATGCGGACTCCAAGAAAGGGCTACCAGTGTCAAAAGTTACTCTTTCCAAATGGTTAACTGATTGATTGCATAAAATTCACATATTCCTCTGTGAATCAACCATTAGAACATAGTGTGAAAGCACATTCCACTAGGGCTGTTTCTACTTTTTCAGCTTATATGGCTAGGCTGCCGTTGGACACAATATGTGCAGCTGCCACTTGGTCTAAGTCTCATACCTTCATTACGCATTATAAAGTAGATAAGGCCTCAGGGGATAGGGCTTCCTTTGGTTCCACTGTCTTCAGGAATATACTCCCGTGAGCCACCCAAGATGAATGGTGCTTGTGACGCTACCCTTGTGTAAGAATGAATGGCGAGATTGAACAACTTCACATAAAGACATTATATACTTACCATAACTTTCCGTGTGAGTTGTTCATCTCGTCTTCATTCTTACATTACCACCCACCTTCCCCCTCCAGGCTTCTCGAAGAATGAGTTAGTTTTTGTGGTCTGGTGGGTCTTGTTATAGGATTTCTTACTCCATCTGGAGTAATGTTCATGTGTTCTTATATTGTACATGTGGGATCAGCAAACTAGATCGGAGGTGACGCAGAGAGCATTATGGGATAGGGACTTGGCCTCGAGCTACTCGAAAACCTTGAGCTTGTGAAAGTGGCCGACTTGGAGCCGAGAGATTGGCTCCGAACCCATGTGTAAGAATGAAGACGAGATGAACAACTCGCATGGAACGTTACGGTAAGTACATTACTTCTTTTTTATATACTATTGGATTAGCTGTTTTGTATGGAACAACATGTATGATTTATGTCAATGTGCACTTGTTAATATGGCTTGATTACTTTTGTAGAAATGCAAACTTGCTTATGTCACTAGTGATTATTCAGTAAAGGTGTTTTTAAAAAAATATGATCTTGGTTTAGGGTTGCTGTGGCATCATCCAAGACCTCTGGACCCTACTTCTTGAAAAAAATAATTCAGAGGAGAAAAACTGAGGAAGTTACTGATAACTGAGAGTTTCTGTGGTCCACTGTTTCTCTACTAGAGATTGAGCTTTTGCATCCCCTAGCTAATGGAATCTGTTATAGCTGAGGCCTCTGGTGCAAAATGCTCTGCAGTCATACATGCCTTTAGTGTCTGGCATATCCTGCTGGACCAAAATGGCCAGTGACTTTCTTCCAAGGAAACTTTTATTTTGATTTCTGTAGAAGAAGGCAGGATCCTGTAGAATGCCCATTTGTGAAGACATTCCAGAAGACACTGTCAATGTTTTGATTGCACTTCCAAAGCTTCAGAGGCATCCATCTCTGATCATAACAGGCAGAAGGCACCAAAGCCACAGCAAGGGCAGCTAGGCTTTCCTCAGCGTACCACACTTCCACAACCTGGGCTTTGTTCAGCTGGTTAAAACCCTGATGTATTGAAATCTAAAAGATTTGAGCCAGGTTTGAGTTCCTTCAAAAAAGAAAAAAGCAGGTGGAGTTCCCTGATGTAAAATTTGACATCTCTGAGGCTGATAAATTTATGTCTTTTGGTAGGCTGTCATCAGCCAAGGCCCTAAACTCAGACACTGAATACACCTTATCCCTTGTGCTTGACCAGGGGGACTACTTTGAAGATGCTACTAACAAAATGACAGACTTTTTAATGAAATTCAAAGTGTGCTCAGAAGCCCAACAGAGATGCAGGGCCTTCATGGCTCTCTAAAGGCTTGGGCCTTAGCTGCACCTCCCAGTGCTAGTGAATCCTGGAGGTTGTCTTTGAAAATGTATCCCTTGTGCCTGACCCCCATCCCTGTGCTCCTATGAAGCATAATAGTTTTTAACATGGCCAAGGATTCCCATAGGTACCTCTATGTAAATACTTTTTGATCCAAATGTCTGTGGATTCTAGCAAGAGAACAGTTTTTGGCTTCAACCCAGAATGACATTCCAGATGAGGTGAGCAGACCTCTGGACAGATTTTGGTGGGAGGATGTACATAGCTTTTGCCATGGCTTTTATAGGCTTTAAGCTGCCAGTCCCACATGCTGTCGTAACAGATCATGTTGGTGCAGATGAGGACCAAGGTGGAGAGGATTGAAGATGAGAACTAAAATAGGAGTAGTTGGACTTTTGTGATGTCTTAACCGGTAGCTGAATACTTCAAAAAATGTAGCTGTGATGCAGTATATGTATGCTGCAAGGCAGCAGCCATTAAATCATTCATTAGGTGTAATGTCTGGTTAACACTCCCCACTCCCCAGAACACCTACAAAGTAGTGTGAGGTCAGGGATCCTTATTGCCCCTTTATGTAATAATTCCATCTTAGGACCTACTGCTCAAGAGGTGTACAAGAAAAAAGTGCATGTTTTCACAGGATGAGCTGTTTATAGTGATGCAGGCTATGAAACTAAGTACAAGGAAGTCCTACCTAACAAAGTGGTACAGATGATGTTCATCGTGTTTCACTGTTGCAGTCATTACACTTGGGTTATCCTGCTGGCAGACTACCCGCAATCGGCCTGAATTCCAAAGTCCTGGTCCGGCATCTGTTGCTGTCGCCTCTTCCCTGACGTCAGTGCGCCAGGGGTATAAAAGTTGCAGCCGACACCATATTCTTCACTCTTTCTTGCCACGCGGTGCCTGAAGCAAAAACAAGTTCGCAAGTGCCGGTCGGCCGACTCCTGAGATTTTCGAAAACTAATTTCAGATCCGAAGTCTTCAATAAAGCTAAGTACCCCGTTGGGGAAACTTTCTTCTTGCTCCAGACCGATGTCAGAAAAAGTTAACAATTGTATTTCTTGTGGGAAGCAAATACCTCATAAGGATTTTCATTCTTACTGTATTCCTTGCCTGGGCCCTGACTACGATGTTGCTAGCTGTCGGTTTTGTGCTAGATTTAACCAACGCTTTAAGCGTCTGTACGATTTTGCTTTTCATTACTTTGGCCGAAGGTTTAATTATATAATGCTGTCGGAACAGCCGATGACTGGAGTTTATAAAAAGCGCAAGGAAAAGGACAGGCATCGGAGGTCCAAAACCGACGAGGCCTCCGCTAGGCCAGTCACCGTTTCTCAGTGAGGCACTTACGCAGCCCCTGACGCCCGCTACTGACTCCCACATGGAGACAGCTAGGCCTCTGGATACTCAAGGTATTGGACACTCGGAAGCTATTCCCTCAGATGGGTCCAGAGCCGCTGAGCAGGCATCAGTTTCTGAGGATGTTTTCAGACCTACACAGTTGTATGTTAAGCCAACCCCAGCTTCCAAGGCAGAGACTAAAACAGCTTTAAAGACAAAGAAACAAGTACAACATTCTCCTAAACAGACTTCTATGCCCAAGAAACAGATGCTTAAAATGACCGAAGACCTAATTACTTTGATCAGGGGTTCCCATCCCCCTCCTGATAAGAGGCCTAGGCAAGACACAGAATATGATTCCGGTGACCAGGTTTCCATTTCCTCTGACTCCTCTTCAGATCAGGGGTACACTTTGCCTCCCTATGAGGATTATGATGCTGAAGAATCTATCCCTTCAGCTTCTCCTCCTGAGGATTATTCTTTTGGGGAAACCCTGCACACCATGAGAGAGCATTTCCACTGGGAGAGCCAAGATTACTCAGAATCTAAGAAAAAGCTCAGAGACTTTCTTCTACTACCCCAGCATAGACCTCATGCTATTCCACCTGTTCTAGACATTGTAGATGATGTATTCTCATAGTCTGGCCTGTCTCCTGACTCTCTGCCTCCTGCACCTGTTAAGCCAGACAGATACTACAGGGTTCCAGACTCTCATAAATTTCTTTATAAAAATCCTGCTGCTGACCCAGAAACAATATCTCAGGGTCCCATAGGAGTTAAGGCCTCTACTGCTAAAAACCCAGTTCCCTCTGATAGGGATTCTAGGTCACTGGACAGATGGGGGAAAAAAGTTTACACTTCTGCTACCTTGGCTGTAAGGGCTTTAAATTGTCAGTTTCATATGCTTAAATATTAGCAATACTTAATGTCACTGCTAAAACAGAAAATGTTGACAAATTCTGAATGTTCTGAAAACAAGGAAATGCAGGATTTATTGCATGCAGCTGAACAAATGGGAAAGCATATTTTGCAAAGTGGTTTTAATTCACTGGAGGCCTCTTGTAGGGCCGCTGTTGCACATTCTTTTATTAGAAGGCATGCTTGGTTAAAGGAACAGAATCTGCCTGATCATGTTAGAGCAAAATTATTGGATGCTCCACTACAGCATGATGCTTTGGTGTTAAGGCAGAAGAGGTGTTACAGAAAATGGAGGATAAAGTGAAATCTATGCAGACAGTAAAGGATTTCTTACAGGTACAACCTCCCAGATTTGGCAGGAACTGGCCTTCTAAGAATTGGTCCTTTCCAGTGTCAGACAGGCCACAAAGAGGCAGATACAGATGCCCTAGAGGCAGACAACAACCCCAAGGCTCATACAGGCCCAAACAGTGGGGTGCTACAACCTCCAAAAGCGGAGAAGACAAACCACAGCCATATAGGAAACAGTCCCAATGACTTTCCTCTGCCAATGCCAAGCACTTATCTTTTGGCAGCACCCTTAGGGGGAAAGCTAGCACTTTTTTCACAAAATTGGCACATGATCACCCAGGACAAATGGGTCTTAAACATAGTCTCTTAGGGCTACAGGTTCCACTTTCACACCCTTCCAAAGACGAAAGGTATGCCAGACCTGCCACACAATCATTGGGCAGAGGCACAAAAACAAGTTTCATCTCATGGACATGAGGGCTATTCAGCCAGTACCACAGCAAGAGCAGGGACAAGGATTTTACTCAAGACTTTTCTTAGTACCCAGAAAGGACAAAGCCTGGAGACCAGTTCTGGACCTGTCTATTCTAAACACTTTTCTGGACGTTCCAAAATTCAAAATGTTGACTCTACAGCAGCTTCTGCCCATGCTGGGCAAGAAGGCTTGGCTTGTAACATTGGATCTCAGAGGCATACCTGCATGTCCCAATCGGACAATCTTGCAGAAGATACCTCAGATTCATAGCTGGCTCAATGCACTACCAATTCTCTGCACTGCCCTTTGGCTTATCTACTGCGTCCAGTGTCTTCACAAAATGTCTGGAACCAGTAATTGCATTTTGCAGACAAAAAGGAATTCAAAAATATCCCTACTTAGACTACTGCGTTATTCAAGCAGAGAGCAGACATTCTCCTAAAGCATCTGGCGTTTGTAAAAAGATTACGAATTTGCCTAGGGTACACAGTAAACGAAAATAAATCAAAACTAGTACCCTCTCAAGAGATAATATTCCTGGGTGCAAGCTTAAATACAACTGCCCAGATGGCTTGTCTCACGCCAGATAAACAAGGCAACTGACTTCATACTTCAAAAGCATGGCAACAAAGACCCAGTTATCTGCAAGAAAAATTCTGCAGTCTTTGGGCTTCATGGCATCCTGCATTCTGCTAATTCCATATGCAAAACTGCATATGAGGAAGCTACAATGGTAATAAAAAGTGTTTGGACTCAACATTGCCACAACCTGGAAACATTACTCTCATTCCCTGCCTACAACAGGAGTTTCGATGATGGGCACAGGCCTGTCACCACAACAAGGGACAGCCATTCACCCTACCCACAGCCAGGCAGACACTAACAGATGCATCAGATTTTGCTTGGGGGGGGGGGCATGGCAGGAAAATGTATTCAGGGCACATGGCCCGAAAGCCAAATGCATCTTCATATCAATCAAAAAGAGATGCTAGCTGTACAGAATGCCCTGACAGCCTTCAAGCATTTACTCCATCCAGGACAACTGCTGATAGACTGACAATACTACAGTCATGTGGTACATAAACAAGCAAGGAGGCACGCATTCCTACCCCCTCTGCAGACAAGCCATGACTTTGTTGTACACAGCATTGACTTATCAAGTGTACCTACAAGCACAATTCCTGCCAAGAAAAACAAGTACTCTGGCAGACGAACTAAGCAGAAACCTCATGGACCCTCACGAGTGGAAACTAGATCCACAAGTCTTCAGCATGATAACAAGGAAATGTGGATGGCCAGACATAGATCTGTTTGCCTCCCCTCACAACTGCAAACTACAGAGATTCTGCACAAGGACTTATCACAAACAAGCATGGAAAGTGGATGCTCTATCATTCAGCTGGAAAACCCTTGCAGTTTATGCATTTCCTCCACTGCCTCTCCTCCCCAAGGTACTCCTAAAGGTCAGACAAGAGAAGCCAAAAATGATACTGATTGCCCCAGACTGGCCACACAAGCACTGGTATCCAATCCTAAAGAACTTATCTCAAGGCCCAGCCTGGACGTTACCTCAAATTCCTCATCTGCTCACCCAACAAAACGATCAGATCCTGCACAGCCAACTCAACACTAAATCTGGCTGCATGGCGGATATTATAACCACTCAGGACACACCTCTCTCTAAAGCAGTTATGGATGTTATTTTGGAGGCCAGGAGGCCCAGCACCAGAAAATCTTATGCAGAAAAATGGAAAAGATTCTGCGCTTGGAACCCGGCACAAGGAATTGACATGCATGTACCAAATATTCCTCAGATTTTACAATACCTAACTGAGATGCTGGACCAAAGGCCTATCCTTCTCATCAATTAAGATCCATGCCTCTGCCATTTCATCTCATTACAATACGAACCCACCTATTTTTTCGCATCCACTGCTGAAGGCAGTACCTCAGAGGGGCCAAAAACATAAGACCTCCAAGGAGAGCACCAATACCTACATGGGACCTAAGTTTTGTCTTGGAAAAGCTCACACTGCCTCTTTTTGAGCCAGCCAATACAGACGACATAAAGTTTTTATGGAAAACAGCTCTGCTCCTAGCAATAACTTCAGCAAGAAGAATCTGAGTTACAGGCATTAATGGCTGTGGAACCTTTTATTATTTTCCATCCGGACAGGGTTTCTCTAAGGACAAACCCAACATTTATGCCTAAGGTAGTGTCCAGTGTGGCTCTTAACCAAACTATTCATTTGCCTAACTTTTATCCAAACCCACAGAATAAAGGGGAGAGACTTCTGCATTCTTTGGACATACACAGACAACTACGCTTCTACTTGGACAAAACTAAAGCTTTCAGAAAGACTGAGCAACTTTTAGTGGCATCTGCTGCAGGATCACAAGGAAAGGCTATTTCAAAGCAGACTATTTCAAAATGGGTAGGCCACTGTATTCGTTTCTGCTATTCACAACATGGCAAATCACTGCCTAAGGGCATTAGGCCACATTCTACTAGAGCAGCAGCCACTTCGGCAGCCTTTCTCAGAGGAGTACCAACCAAGGATATTTTGGAGGCTGCAACTTGGACTTCAGTGCACACTTTTATAAAGCACTACCACTTACCTCTTTACTCTAAGTCCAGAGCAGGCTTTGCCACTGCAGTTCTGCAGGGCCTCCTAGCCACTCCTAATTCTATTTAGGCCCAGCCACCCAACCTCAGCTTTGGGATTCAACCCAAGTGTAATGACTGCAACAGTGAAACACGAACATAGTAAAGTTGTGTACCTATCATAAATGTAGATGTTAAGAGTGTATTCACTGTTGCAGTCCAGGTTACCCTCCATCCATCCCCCTTTTCATTGCTGGGACTTATCTGTACTACTCTGTTCTGTACAACCTATGTGGTGTATTTGCTTGTAGATGAAGGTAATGTTTGTTAGTGCATGCTTTTTTATAAGCAGAATTTTTAGCCTATCCTTTTGGGGGCACCTGACATCTGGGGCAAGAAAAACTGAAGAAAATGGTGTCTGCTCCAACTTTTATACCCCTGGTGCAGACGTCCGGGAAGAGGTGACAGCAACCGACACCGGACCAGGACTTTGGAATTCGGGCCGACTGCGGATAGCCTGCCAGCAGGATAACCCAAGTGTAATGACTGCAACAGTGAATACACTTGAACATCTACATTTATGGTAGGTACACAACTGTACTTTCTCTTTGGTACTTTACTGATTAGGACCCAAAGTCAGGTAAAAATTTGTTTCTCAACTACCTGTCAGACGTTTACAAATCAGTGGTATTGTATGCCTGTTTGAAGGGATTTGTGTTGACTAAGCTTGTCATTCAGTAAAACCTTGGTTATACTCAAGTCAAGTACTTCAAGCTCAATGCCAAAAAGTGCATTGTCATTCCCTTTGTGAAAAATTTGGTGCCCATTAACTACCACATAGGCGGTAGTCCACTAAACACTGAAGGTGTGATAAGAGACCTGGGGAACACAGGTGGACAGCAACCTCTCCTTTGATAACCACATTGCCACTGTAGTTAAAGTCCTATGTGGCGCATCTCATTACAAAAGGTTTCTCATCCAGGAGGAAAGAGGTCATAATCCCTCTCTACTTACCCCTCATTAGATCTGTTATAGAATAAAGCACCCTCATTTGGTATGTACCTCACTAGACACCTACAGCAACTTGAAAGGCCACAAAAATACATGACTAAGAGGATCTTAGGCCTTAGACACGACCTATACGGACAGACTAAAAAAAAACTCCAGCTATACTCCGCCACTAAGTAGGTGATAAGAGACTATCTCTGCTTGACCTACAAAGCCATGTCTGACCCGGAGCTGCTAGATATGCACCTAATGAAATCCCAATCCCTCCATGCCATACGCTCCAGGGACCTTAACTTCATTACCACAATAAACAGAACATGCTGGAGGGACAAGTTCCTAACCCAGACACTTCCCATACTCTGGAAGAAACTTCCCATTCACTTCAAGCAGAGCACTTTACTGGCCCTCTTTAAGAGAAATCTTGAGCAGGTGGGCAATAGGAGTTCACCCCGGGGATCACTTCAGTGGGCATGCTTGATAAGGGGCACTGGGAACTAACTTTAGGCAGCACGATGCCAGGAAATCTTTTTAGGCTAAGCTTATATAGGCTCCAGTGCAGTTAGCCTTGTACACACCTATGAAATCTATAAAGGGAATATTCTGTGTCATACCTTCCAAAAAGGAAATTTAATCCACCATGGGACATAAACTTTATTGGAGAAATGTAAATATGCATGCTTTGTACCTGCTGTTTTATTTCATGTGAAGGTACCTGTCATGAGAGATGCTGTTTTTTGTGACTGTGATACCTACTAGAATTATATTTGAGCTGCGAGTTTTTGTGTAAGGAGACTTTTTTTTTTAAGTTCCTCCACATGCCAGTCCTACCGTCATGCCCAAAGTGGTGGCAAAACTTTGAGTCAGGCTATCCACATTTCTCTGTTCACTCTCAATCCCAGGAACATGAGAGGGGTGGACTTTTCTTGTTTTGGGCATGCGTAGGCAACCAAGATTCTATTGACTGAACTAAGTGCTTGTGCTGTGCCGATGAGGTCATAACAAGGCCAAAATATACATATCCACAGCTAGTGGGGTTTGGCTTTATTGGCCTGAAATTGTCCATTAAAACGATGAAACAAGTCATGGGCATTCAGAATTGCCAATTAGCTGAAACACCTGATGATCATAAGGATCATTTTCATATATCCCATGTGCCTCTAACACAATTGGTTTGAGGGGGGTCACTTTTTGGAAGTTCTAGCTTTGCTGGAGTTTTCATGTTGTTTTTATTGACTGAACTTTGGAAATCAAATCAGCTGTTTTGCCTCCTTGTGAACAAACTCTGTTCTGTATTGCTCTTCATTGCTTTTGTACTTCACTCATAGATAACATGTGCCATGTTTTAAGGCCCATTCCACAAGATGACAGCAATTACCACAGCATTCCTCAGAGAAGATTGGTCTATTTTAGAAATATGTAGCTACTTTGGCCCTGTGTCCACACCTTCTACAACACCTTCAACCATTACAAGTTGTGTTCTGTATCCAGTGCCAGAGCAGGGTTTGTCAAAACCATTCTCAAAGGATTGCTCTTTTAGTAGCCCAGTCAGGGCCAAGCACCCATTAGCCCTTGTTCTGTAGGAGTTTCAGAAGTAGTGACCACAGCTGTGATTAAAAAGGACGTAGTACAGTTATGATATGGACTTGACATAACTATAGATGTTAAGAGAATACCCACTGTAGTAATTCCTGTTCCCTCTTGTTCTCCTTAGGTATACAGGGGTTGGCATAGGCACCTTGTTCCCTTTTTCTCATTTCCCCACTAGGCTTCCCTCTTTCCATGACTCTGCCAAAAACTTGGAAAAGCATATGGGCATCTGGGTGAGTACTTTTTTGGGGGGATAAGTCCCTTAGGTCCACTTATGCTCTTGGGCATAAGATAAGTTCCTTTTCCAGTCAGAGTAAGAAAAGATCAGAAGGTGGCATCGACCATTGCCCCTTTTGCATGCGATCAATGCCCTTGTGTCCGAGTGGGAGTCATATGAAACCAGGAGACCGAAAGTCAATCTCTGGGAAGTTGAGCAGCCGTCAGTCTTCTGTAGGGAAGAATCTCTGAACTGGTGACTGCAACAGTCCACACACAGAGACTTCTACAGTTATGGTACGCTAAACTTCTAAGAATGGGTTAATTGTTTTTTCTTTTAAGACACTTCTTTTCCTTATGCGGAAGTTTGCTTTATTTCAGTGAGTAGTGTGTCCTGCAAGTCACCTAGGAGTATTAAAAATGAATTCATTAAAACATTACAAATATTTGCCACATTCATGGAGTAGAAATATGTAAAAATTGTTTGTCCTTTTGTCTTTATATTTCCATGACTATTGCATTGAAGCCTTTTTGTTTTGACAGTTTAGAAGAAGAGTACATATTTTTTTGTTTTTCCCTGTAGTGCTGTTGGTACATTTGCAAGAGCACTTGACTGCAGCAGTTCTATCAGACAGCCAAGTTTGCACATGAGCGCAGCAGCAGCCTCCAGGGACATCACATTGGTAAGTTATGCATGGTCCAGTTTATAAGTACATTCTTAGCAGAACAGGGAAAGGAATGGAAGCCCAGCTTCCACAAATGCATTTTTTTACATACAGATGGATGCAGTGTTCTTTGATTATCTGTGGTAGGCAGACTATCCAGTTGCTCAGTTTCATAGTGTAGTTACATACTGTTGATAAAGTATAGAAGCTGTTACCTACACATGCGTTAGTTTTATCGGAGACTAACAGTTGAACACAATCGAAACTACAAATATTCATTGCACTATTCCCTGTTGTAATCATAACTGCTGATGCCTGAGAAGCAACATAATGTAAGGCTAATGCTGGAAATAAATCGGCAGACAGGAATACCACTGATAGGAACTGCAGAAGACAGATTTACAGGTTGGAAACAAAAATCCAGAAACTTTGAGAATGCTTACAGCCTGAAGCTGAAGTTGTTGGTAAAACAACTGAACCAAGATCATGTATTGTTTGTAGGGGAGATGCTCTGTGTAGTGTAAATCTTGGGTATTTGTAAAAGAAAACATTGAAACTCCAGGAAGATGAGCACCAGAATTGTTGCAACCTGTTCTTTTGCATGAAAATAGAGACCACTGAAACTGTGGTGTGATGAAGAGATGCAGTGTGAGGCTCCTGACTGTTTCTAATGAAGCTGTAGTACAATAAGAACTGTCCCAGAAGGTGGAGTAAGAAGTCTGGTGTAAGTTGCCCTTCTAGTTTTCCAGCAATGGAAGACCATCAAAGAAACCAAACAGATATGTAGGCCCTTCAGAGTTAAAAGGGATTCTAATGACTGCAAAATCTCATGGTTAACCATGCTTAATGTCTTAAAGTTGAAGTAATTAGCTAACTTAACATATGCTAGCACACAGATATGCAACATAGATATACATTTTAGCTTTAAAGCCCTTATCTCTATGCTCCTTCTCCTACAGGTTTCTGAGGGGTGATCCTGTACTTGGGATATAAGGCATCCTTGGATCCAGCTCTGATGGACCTTTTGCACATCCTTGAAACGAACAGCATCAGAAACACTAAATCCAAGGTGTTTGAGGATCCCCATACTTAGGCTTCCCGTCCTTCTGAAGCAGAGTCCATCCCTAACCCTATTTAAGCATAACCTTGACCTATGGATGAGAAATCGGAAATTCGCTCTGGGTCTAGCCTCCTTGTCTCCGATAGACAGTTTGGACATTACTGTTTCTCTAACATTCTCCCCCACACACACAACTTGTAGAGACTTCTAAGTAACATGCCCCCCTCCTAATAAATTCCCATGATACATAGGAACACAGTTGGGTTGGGTTGCATGGCTAGGCTTATAAAGGCTCTGGTGGTCATTGGCCTAGTAGTGCTATGTGGTGTATCTTGCCTACAGGTAGCATGATGGTTGGCGCAGCTTTTAGGGTAGTACCTTCCACCAAATATTTTTGCTGACTTACACTGCCACTTTAAGGCATTGGTGGTATGAGGGTGCTGGCTAACACCACCTTAAGAGTTTCCTCATACCCAGTTCAGTGCCATTACATGACTTCAGCATAGTCATTTCATCAGCTGGCTGGCTTGCAGATGTAAGATAACTACTCCTGTAGGGAAATTTTCTTTTGTAGTAATTATGGATGCTCTCGTGACGTTAATGATTGTGTTGACTGCTAGAAATTAATCCCCTACAAGGTTTGCTATTCCTGCTGTTTGCTTTGCTTAGGCCTGAAGCCTATTGTTAATGTGTGTTCACAGTGCATTTCCATCTCAGACAGTAAGGCGAAGAGTAAAATCTCCCTTGGAGTTTGCAACTCAAAAAGAAGGCAAACTTCTGGGTTTTGGTCCACTGTGACATTGGCCAGGGGCTCCAGAAGAGCTATCTGTTGAAATGTTGGCACTGAAAATGCTGTTTTAATTTTATCAGAGTACAAATAAGCAACAGGGCTGTTTTATTGAGCCTCCATGACCTTATTAAAGGTGCAGTCATATCGGTTGAAAGAGCTGCTGTTAACACTGTAGCAGAAGGGAGAAGTATTAAAAAAAATTGGGTACACCGAATGTTAGCTGCTCTGACAAAACTATCGAAGGGAAACCTGGGGGTGCCAGGGTTTTTGTGGAACTTGATTTACTCTACTCAAGGCAGAAGAGAAGCAGTTTTACCATTGCAGACAGGGAATGTTGAAAGGCAGGTATTAAATTTACTTTGCCATTTCCATCTTTTTTTTTCAGAATAGTTTTGTTAATCAGATCGATCACTGTTGCAGTAGCTTTACCTCTATGGGGTTATATCCTGCCAAGGATATGGCTAGCCAGCTTCCACACCATCAGGAAACCTTCCATGTGCCCAGTCAGCTTGAATTGAGCTAACTTAAAAAAAAAAAAAAAGAAAAGAAAAAAAAAAGTTTGGGCGCCAAGCCCTTCAGAGCTTTCCTGCTGCAGGCTTTTGAGGATCAATGGTCAGCTTGAGCTATTCTTTTACTTGGTGGCTAAGTCCACTTTGGAGAAAACTTTTCACATTATAGAAACTATTTCATTGTTCTTTCATATTTAGGAAACTTAATTTTAAGCTATGAATACATGTTTTAATGGACTGTCCTGAGAGTGAACTGTACCTTTAAACAGGAGCACTCTTTTTCCTGTCACTTTAAAAGTTGTTTAAAGTAATTGAAAAACGAGTGTAGAAACTGTTTTGTTTTACTTTTTGAACTGGAAAAGTGTTGTGATTTTTATGGGGGGGGGGGTGACTTGTAAAGACTTAAACATTTACCGGTTTTGGCTGCTTGTTTTCCCCAAGAAAGAGGCACCATTTTCAGCTTGGCCATGGGACAAACTACTGGTCCCTTAGTCTGTTCTTCCAGCCACAAAAAGAAAGTTAAGCTAATAGCATGTGCCATCACAGCAGGTAAGCAGTCTACCTCAGCTGCAGGTGGGTGACTCTGCTGTGGTCGTAGCTTAACAGACTACTCATCTTTTACCCCTGATCCCCTCTGGTGTAGCACGTAGAGCCAGTATGGACCAGGGTTTAGCCACATCCTCTTGTTGGTCCTGGGAGAGGGGACATGGAAGATCTCCCTGTTTGGTCAGAATGCTGCGCCCATGCCTGGGGAATCAGCTGCTACCATTAATAACTCTGTTTGCCACATTTTTCATGTCAAAATGAAACTGAAAACTAAATTGATCTTGTATTCCTCAAGATGTCCTTCAAGAATGCAACTGCAGTCATAACATGTGGGTTGTCCTGCCTCAGGCAGCCCTCGGTCGGCCGGATTCCAAAGTCTGGGTCCGACGTTGGCTGATGACGCATTTCTCTCCGACATCAGAGCGGCTGGAGTACATAAGCATCAGCCGACGCCATCTTCTTCAGTCTTTCTTGCCGCGCGGTGCCCGAAGCAAAAGCAGTTCGCAAGTGCCGGTCGGTTAGCTCCTGTATTCTTCTATTCCGAAGTCATCAAAAAAGCTAAGTACCCCGTTGGGGACATTTTCTTGCCTCAGCCGATGTCAGAAATTACTGAAAAAGTTAATTGTCTTTCTTGTGGTAAACAAATACCTCATAAGGATTTCCACTCTTACTGTCTTCCTTGCCTTGGCCCAGACCACGACGTCTCGGCCTGTGTAGCCTGTGCTCGCTTCAACAAGTGAACTCTCAGGCGCCGGGCGGAGTTCGCTGAAGATTTTTTCGGCGAAAAATTCGCTTACACAATGCCGTCGGATCTTCCGACTTCGCAAACTCCCAAGAAATGAAAAGACCAGGACCGACATCCTCTGCCCGCGTCTACCACCGACTCCACGCCAAAACCTATCGCGGGTGCTCCGGTTCCCTCTGAGACGGTCTCTCCACCGCTCCGAACCGAAGACACCGCATTACCGACGACTCCGATTCCGGATATCACTCCGCCAGTTATTGATTTTCCACCGGATACCGAAACCGAGGAAATGCCCGAGACCATTACTGTAGACAAGGTCACTCCTGCACGTGGAGCTGCCAGGCCTCCTATGGCCATGTCTATTAAGGCCTACACCAGGGCTAAAGCAGCCAGCAAAACAAAACATCTTACTACTAAAACCTTTCCTCAGCCTTCTCCAGAGACACAAATTATGTCTATGGCTGCTGATTTAATTTCTATGATTAGAGGTTCACAGGCCCATCCTGAGAGAGGATCCCAGCCTCCTTCTGATAAAAGGCCCCGGGTTGAACCCTCTGACCCTATTCCGTCAGATGAAGACTCAGAGGGCTCTGTCCACTCTGATAGCCAGGAAGAGCTCTTCCAGACCTATGAGGACTCGGATGCAGAGGATTCAATCCCCTCGGCCTCCCCACCTGAGGATATTTCTTTTGGGGAAGTTCTGCATACCATGAGGGAACATTTCAAGTGGCAAGGCCAGGAATATTCTGATTCCAGAAAGCCGGACTTTCCTTAAGAAGCCCCAGCACAGGCCCTTAGCTATTCCTCCTGTACTCGATGTTTTGGATGATTTATATTCTGACTCTAGTGTTACCCCTGACTCTCTTCCTCCTGCTCCAGCCAAGCCAGACAGGTATTACAGGGTCCCAGAAACTCATTCCCATTTATTCAGGGCCCATACTGCTGATTTGGAAACTATTTCTCAGGGGCCTAAAGGAGTTTCAGCTTCCACCTCTAAAAATCCATTGCCCTCCAACAGGGAAGCTAGGTCATTAGAGATGGGGCAAAAGGTTTACACATCCACTACCTTATCTATGAGAGCTTTGAATTGCCTTTTCATATGTTACAATATCAGGATTTCCTGTTAGAAGATTTACAAAAACATTGGCCACTCCTGATCCTTTAGACAGGAAGGCTTTGCAGGAAGCAGTACATAACACTCAGCAAGTAAGCAATCACTTCCTGCAGTGTGGATATGATGCACTGGAAGCTTCATGTAGGGCAGCTATGACAGGGGCAGTCATTCGTAGACATGCATGGTTAAAAGATCAACCTCTACCAGATCATGTAAAGGCAAAACTTCTGGATGCACCTTTGGAAAAGAACAAGCTTTTTGGTGCTAATGCTAAGGATGTGTTAAAGACCATCGAGGAAAAAGCAAAATCAGTTCAGACGGTGAAAGATTTCCTCCAGGTTCAACCCCCCAGATTCAGTAGGAATTGGCCTTCAGAAAACTGGTCCTTTCCTAATCCAGAAAAGTTTCAAAGGGGTAAAAACAGACGTGGCCGAGGAAGAGGCCAATACAGAGGTCCTTACAGGGGACGACAATGGCAGCCAGGAAACCAAAGTGATGCAGGGGTTTCACCTGCTCCACAGCCACAATCTCAATGACTTTCCTCTACTTCCGCCTACCAGGGAACAAATAGAAGCTCCCTTGGGCGGGAAATTTATCTCTGTTTGCAGAAAATTGGCACAGACTGACAAAGGACAAATGGATTTTGGACATTATAGACCAAGGCTACAGGTTCCATTTTCATACCTTGCCAAGAAAACAAGGCATGCCAAACCTACCACAAAACCAGAGGGCAGAGGCTATCAAGCAAATCTCTCTGCTGACTCGGATGAAAGCAATAGAAAGAGTTTCACAACAAGAACAAGGCCAGGGGTTTTACTCAAGACTGTTCCTTGTTCCAAGAAAATAATCTCAATGGAGACCAATACTGGATTTGTCCGCATTAAACACCTTTCTCATAGTACCAAAGTTCAAAATGCTGACTCTACAGCAACTCCTTCCCATGCTGGGCAAGGGGTCTTGGCTGATTACTCTGGACCTCAAGGAGGCATACCTGCATGTCCCTATCAGACACAGCTGCAGAAGATACCTCAGATTTCTTGCAGGGCCAGAGCATTATCAATTCTCAGCATTGCCATTTGGCTTATCTACTGCGCCCAGAGTATTCACAAAATGCCTGGCTTCAGTAATTGCTCATTGCAGGCTCCAGGGGATACAAATTTACCCGTACCTGGACGACTGCCTCATACAAGCGGACGACAAATTGATGTTGACAAAAAAACTTGGACTATGTCATACGATTACTTCAAGCTCTGGGATACACAGTCATCTTCCAAAAGTCAAGACTGTAGCCATCCCAGCAAATAATCTTCTTAGGAGCCAAATTAGACACAGCTTCTCAAATGGCTTACCTGACAGAAGACCAGCAAGAGAAGTTAACTCATTACTTCAAAGGTTTAGCAAAACTCACCCAGATGACTGCAAGGAGATTCCTACAGGCCCTGGGTTACATGGCATCCTGCATTCTCCTGGTTCCATTAGCAAGACTACACATGAGAAAGCTTCAATGGTACCTGAAAAACATTTGGTCTCAGCACAGCAACAACTTGGAGACAACCATACCGCTCATTCCATGCCTACAAAAGGAATTCCTATGGTGGGCCTCGGTGAGCCAGGCAAACACAGGTATGTCATTCAAAAAACCACAGATAACACAGACCATGACCACAGACGCCTCAGACCTTGGATGGGGGGGCGCACATGGAAGGCAGGTGTATACAAGGACAATGGTCTCAAAAGGAAACACATCTGCATATAAATCAAAAGGAAATGCTGGCAGTAATGCATGCCATCGAGGCCTTTCAACACCAACTTCAACAAGGTCATTTACTGATACGGACAGACAACACCACTGTGATGTGGTATATAAACAAGCAAGGGGGTACCCACTCTTACCCCCTTTGCAGACTGACAATGCATCTTTGGGAAAAATCACTGAGCCTAAACATCCAGTTACAATCCCAGTTTGTTCCAGGCAAAGACAATGTGCTGGCGGACAGCCTAAGCAGGAATTTTACAGATCCACACGAGTGGAGGTTACATCCGAAGATCTTCACACAACTCACTTCGACATGGGGCAGGCCAGAAGTAGACCTATTTGCCTCTCACCTCAACCATCATCTACAAAAATTCTGCACAAGGACATACCATCCAAAAGCTTGGAAAATAGATGCTCTCTCATTCAACTGGAACTTCCTAACAATCTATGCATTCCCACCTCTGCCACTGATGACCTCAGTACTACTAAAGATCAAAGCAGAGACCCAAGGGAATCATAATAGCTCCGGACTGGCCAAGACAACATTGGTACCCACTACTACGGAGCATATGTCACACCAGGAGGTGGGCCCTTCCCCAATGGCCTCTACTTTTGACTCAACACAATCTCAAAACAGTGCATCCAAACCTTCAGACACTGCAGCTAACAGCCTGGGAGATCCCATAACCTCAACCTATCTCTCTCCAAGGAAGTTCAGCGGATACTAACAGAGGCTCGAAGACCATCCACCAGAAAGGTTTACTTAGCAAAATGGAAGAGATTCAGCAATTGGAATACCAGCAAGGGACATGATGTATCATTGTTGAACATCCCACTCATCTTGGAATATTTGGCGGATATGCTAAAGAACGGCCTCTCATATTCTTCCATAAAGATACATGCATCAGCTATTTCAGCTAGATATAACACTGATCCTCCTGTCTTTTCACACCCTTTGCTAAGGCAATTCCTCAGGGGAATCGAGAACATCAAGCCACCAAGAAAGGCCCCAGTGCCAGCCTGGGACCTCAATTTTGTCCTAGAAAAACTGACTCTACCTCCTTTTGAGCCAGCAGCTTCAGTTGACTTGCAATTTCTCTCATGGAAGACAGCTTTCCTGTTGGCAATTACCTCAGCAAGAAGGGTTTCGGAACTACAGGCCCTAATGGCAATACCACCGTTCATAATTTTTCACAGAGACAGGGTTTCATTAAGGACCAACCCTACTTTTATGCCAAAGGTGGTATCTAGGGTTTCTTTAAATCAAGCTATTCATTTGCCTGCTTTCTTCCCCAATCCTGAGAATAAGGGGGAAAGACTGTTACATACCTTGGACATTCACAGACAACTTCGATACTACCTGGACAGAACCAAGGGCAGTAGGAAGTCTGAGCAACTTTTTGTAGCTTACGCCCCTGCAGTCCAAGGAAAAGCAATTTCAAAACAGACTATTTCAAAATGGATTGGACATTGCATCAGATTTTGTTATTCCTTTCATGGAAAGACTGTTCCAGCCAATGTCAGACCACATTCCACAAGAGCTACAGCCACCTCTACAGCATTCTTAAGAGGGGTGCCTACTAAGGACATTCTAGAAGCTGCTACATGGAGCTCCGTGCATACATTCTCCAAACACTACAATCTCCCTCTATACTCCAGATCCAGAGCAGGCTTTGCTTCGGCAGTCCCGCAGGGTTTGATTGCCACACCATCTTTTTCCTAGCATACCTCCTCCCCCAGCTAAGCTATGGTATTCTGCCCACATGTTATGACTGCAGTTGCATTCTTGAAGGACATAGTACAGTTTTGTACCTACCATAAATGTAGATGTCAGATAGACATGCAACTGCAGTTGGATTTTCCTTCCCTCCATACCCCTCTATGCCTAGGATCCACTCCTGTCCCTGTTTCTCTTAGCTGGGGATATCTGTTATGGTGTATTTGTTTTATTGCTCATTTATTTCTCTGGAATCCTGTTTTTGTCTTTCAATTTGATTACAGCCTTCCTTGGAGGGCACCTGGCATCTGGGGCAAGAAACACTGAAGAAGATGGCGTCAGCTGATGCTTATGTACTCCAGCTGCTCTGACGTAGGAGAGAAATGCGACATCAGCCGACATCGGACCCAGACTTTGGAATCCGGCTGACCGAGGGCTGCCTGAGGCAGGACAACCCACATGTTATGACTGCGGTTGCATGTCTATCGGACATCTACATTTATGGTAGGTACAAAACTGTACTTTTTCTTTGACAAGACTAGCTTGTGGGGTATGGCTCTAGGTTTAATTCAGGCTGTTAAATCCTTTTTATAAAGTGTTTTTTGATGAAAGGAAAAGGGACATCTTGAAAATGTACAAGTTTCTGAATTTAATCAGAAAGATGAAGTGACAGGCACAGGGGGGTTGCTCCTCATTTTTCTCTTTCAGACTCCGAGGAGAATTCTGTTACTGATTCTCCCTGTGGGTGTTTCTCTTTCTCTGAGACAATTTCCAGAATGTGCCAGTATTTTCAGTAAGAGCATTAAGGATGTTCATCGTGCATACAGCTGCAGTCATAACAGATGGGTTCTCCTGCCGTCAGGCAGGTCCTCGGTCGGCCGAATTCCAAAGTCTAGGTCCGGCGTCGGTTGTCGTCGCTTCTTCCCTGACGTCAGTGCGACAGGGGTATAAAGGAACCAGCCGATGCCATTTTCTTCAGTCTTTCTTGCTGTGCGGTGCCCGAAGCAGAAGCAGTTCGCAAGTGCCGGTCGGCCAGCTCCTGAGATTACGAAAATTTGGAAACTGAAGTCTTCTTAAAAGCCAAGTAACCCGTTGGGGAAACTTTTCTTGCCTCAGACCGATGTCAGACAAAGTTAATAATTGTATTTCTTGTGGGAAGCAAATACCGCATAAGGATTTCCATTCCCTCTGTATACCTTGTTTAGGCCCAGACCACGACGTCTCGGTCTTTCGCTTTTGTGCTACATTCAACAAACGCACTATTAAGCGTCGGGCAGAGTTCGCCCAGCATTATTTTGGGAAAGCATTTAATTATACTATGTCGTCGGATACTCCGACTCCGGTTTTGTCTAAAAAACGCAAAGACAAGGACCGACACACGAGGTCTGCATCCTCTACAGACACCACGCCAAAGCCGACTACACGTGGTCCGGTTCTCAGCGAGGCGCCTACGCAGCCCCTGACTACCGACATTTCTTTGACGCTGTCTCCTGTGCCCAAGGTCGCAGGCTCCTCAGCCCACACCCCGACTACAGATACCGAAGCCACTCTTGGCGTTGAAACTCAGAATGTGGACAGGTCCACCTCCACTCAAGGTGTCTTCAGACCTTCCTCTTCTTTCTCCATCAAGGCTTTCACAAGGTCTAAAGCAACCATGCACTCTAAGAGGCCAGCTACACAGGGCCCATCTCCAGGCCCCATGCCTAAGAAACAGATGCTTAAAATGGCTGAGGATTTAATTACTCTTATCAGAGGTTCTCAGCCCCCTCTGGACAAAAGGCCTAGAGTGGAGGAAGATTTCCCCCTCCTCTGATCAGGGCTCCATTATTTCAGAGCACTCTGATGATCAGGAACATTCTTACTCCCCTTTTGAAGACTCTGGATGCGGAGGAGTCCATCCCTTCTGTATCCCCCCTGAGGATTACTCATTTGGGGAAACTTTGCATACCTTAAGGGAACACTTCCACTGGGAAGGCCAGGATTATTCAGATTCCTAGAAAAGGCTCAGGGAATTTCTCTTGCTTCCTCAGCACAGGCCTCTGGCTATACCTTCTGTCTTGGACATCCTAGATGATGTTTACTCGGAGGCCTGCCTTAACCCGGACTCTCTACCTCCAGCTCCAGTTAAGCCTGACAGGTACTACAGGGTTCCTGACTCACACCAATTTCTATACAAAAGCCATGCTGCTGACCCAGAAACCATCTCACAGGGCCCCAAGGGAGTTAAGGCCTCCATTGCTAAAAATCCATTGCCTTCCGAGAGAGATTCCAGATCCTTAGAAAGGTGGGGAAAAAAGGTATATACCTCTGCTACCGTATCCATGAGGGCCTTAAACTGTCAGTTTCATATGCTAAAATACCAACAGTTTTTGTTATCACAATTGAAAAGTAAAATGTCACAACCTGAACAACCAGACTTGAAGGAGTTGCAGGATTTGATGCATAGTGCAGAACAAGTGGGTAAGCATACCTTACAATGTGGTTTTGATGCTCTAGAGGCCTCGTGTAGAGCTGCTGTTACAGGATCAGTCATACGTAGGCATGCCTGGCTCAAGGAACAAGCCTTGCCTGATCATGTCAAAGCTAAATTACTAGACGCCCCTCTTCAAAATGATGTACTATTTGGTGCTAATGCTGAGGAGGTATTAAGGAAAATGGAGGAAAAGGCTAAATCAATGCAAGCTGTGAAAGAATTTCTACAGGTTCAACCCCCATGTTTTAGTAGAAATTGGCCTTCCAAAAACTGGTTCTTTCCTGCCACAGACAGACCCCAAAGAGGCAGATACAGGCGCCCGAGGGGCAGAGGACAATCCCAAGGATCGTTTAGAGGCAGACAATGGCAAGCTCCTACACAGAGGTGGTGAGGACAACTCACAATCTTTCAGAAACCAAACCCAATGACTTACCCCTTTGCATGCCAACCAGGTCTCAAATGGCAGCCCTCTTAGGAGGAAAGCTGGCATTATTTTCAAAAAATTGGCATATTGTCACAAAGGATAAATGGATCCTGGACATTATAAACAGAGGCTACAAATTCCATTTTCACACCCTTCCAAAAATGAGAGGCATGCCAAACCTGCCACACAATCAAAGGGCAGAGGCACAAAGGCAAATTACAGATCTCATAAACATGAAAGCTATTCAAGAGGTACCTACGCACGAACAAGGTCAAGGTTTTTATTCCAGGCTATTTCTGGTGCCAAGGAAGGTAAAAGATTGGAGACCTATTTTGGATTTATCCATCCTAAAAACATTTCTACTCGTACCAAAATTCAAGATGCTCACTCTACAGCAACTTCTTCCCATGCTGGGCAAGGAGTCTTGGCTGGTAACATTGGACCTCAAGGAGGCATACCTGCATGTCCCATTCAGACAAAATTGCAGAAGGTACCTCAGATTTCTTGCAGGTTCAACCCATTATCAATTCTCTGCATTGCCCTTTGGCTTATCTACTGTGCCCAGAGTATTCATGAAATGCCTGGCATCAGTAATTGCCTACTGCAGACTTCAAGGGATACAAATATACCCCTATTTGGACGACTGCCTGATCCAAGCGGACAGCAAGCACATGCTTCTGAAACATCTGGCTTATGTAATAATGTTATTGAACTCTCTGGGATACACAGTCAACAAAAAGAAATCAAGGCTAATACCCTCTCGGAAGATAATTTTCCTGGGTGCCAATTTGGACACAAACACCCAGATGGCCTACCTCACGCCAGAGAAGCAGGGGCAACTAATTCAATACTTCAGAACACTAGCAAATTGCACCAGGCTGACTGCAAGGAAAATCCTGCAGGCTCTGAGATTCATGGCATCTTGCATCTTACTAATCCCATGTGCAAAGCTGCATATGAGGAAACTACAATGGTACCTGAAAAACATATGGTCTCAACACAGCCACAGTTTGGAAACAATAATACCACTAATTCCATGTCTGCAAAAGGAATTTCTGTGGTGGGCTCAAGCATATTAAACAAACACAGGTCTTCCATTCAGCAAGCCTCAAGCAAATCAAGTCATCACAACAGACGCCTCGGACTACGCCTGGGGGGCGCACATGACAGATCGGTGCATTCAGGGCAAATGGTCCCAAAAAGAAAAGCACCTTCACATCAATCAAAAAGAAATGCTAGCAGTAATAAATGCTATTATAGCTTTCAAGGACCACCTACAACCAGGTCAACTATTGATAAGAACGGACAACACCACAGTTATGTGGTACATAAACAAGCAGGGAGGAACACATTCTTACCCCCTATGCAGACTGGCCATGTCACTTTGGAGCATGGCCATGGACTTACAAATAGAACTACAAGCACAGTACTTGCCAGGCAAGGAAAACACGCTGGCAGACAACCTAAGCAGGAATATGACAGATCCACACGAATGGAAATTGCATCCAAAAGTTTTTACAGAAATAATCCAAGAATGGGGAAGGCCAGACATATAGATCTCTTTGCTTCCCACAAAAATCATCAATTGACAAAATTCTGCTAAAGGATCTTCCATCCAAAGGCCTGGAGAGTGGACGCTCTCTCTTTCAGTTGGACATCAATGACAGTTTATGCCTTCCCACCTCTTCCTCTGCTGCCCAAAGTTCTATTGAAGACTAGAGCAGACGGACCAAAGATGATCCTCATTGCTCCGGATTGGCCAAGGCAACACAGGTACCCACTCCTGAGGAGCCTGACGCATTCCCCACCAATGGACCCTGCCTCTAATGCCTCTTCTTCTGACTCAGCACAGCTTCAAAACTCTTCACAGCCAGCTAAAAACACTCCATCTAGCCGCATGGAAGATTCCTTAGCATCACAAGAGGCCCTACTCTCCAAGGAGGTGCAGGATGTCATTTTGGAGGCCAGAAGGCCATCAACTAGAAAAGCTTACTCCGCAAAATGGAAACATTTTTGTTTCTGGAATGAGAAAAAGGGCCAGGATCCTGGAAAACTGAAATTACCTCAAATACTACAATATTTGGCCGAACTGCTAAGCAGTGGACTTTCTTTCTCCTCCATCAAAATCCATGCCTCAGCTATTTCTGCAGAATACAACACTGATCCACCTTTATTCTCTCACCCTCTCAAGACAGTTCCTCAGAGGGGCTAAGAATTTAAGACCTCCAAGTAAACAACCAATACCTGCTTGGGATCTTAATTTCATTCTGGGAAAACTGACCTTGCCTCCCTTTGAGCCAGCTGCCTCATCAGATTTGCAATATTTGTCCTGGAAAACAGCTTTCCTTCTGGCTATCAACTCAGCTCGTAGAGTTTCAGAACTACAGGCTCTCATGGCTGTCCAGCCTTTTATCATCTTCCATCAGGACAGAGTTTCCTTACCAACCAACCCATCCTTTATGCCTAAAGTGGTATCCAGTGTAGCTTTAAATCAGGCCATACATTTACCTACTTTTTATCCTAATCCTCAAAACAAAGGGGAGAGATTACTATAGTCCTTGGACATCCACAGACAACTGCGTTATTATTTGGACAGAACAAAGCCTTTCAGAAAATCAGAACATCTTTGTGGCCTATGCGGTAGGAGCTCAAGGAAAGCCAATTTCCAAACAGACAATCTCAAAATGGATAGCCCACTGCATACGCTTTTGCTATTCCTTTCATGGCAAAACTGTACCTACAGGCATTAGAACTCATTCCACCAAGGCCACAGCCACCTCTGCAGCCTTCCTCAGAGGAGTTCCTACCAAGGGTATTTTGGAAGCAGCCACTTGGAGTTCTCTGCATACCTTCTTCAAGCACTACAACCTACCATTATACTCCAAATCTAGAGCAGGCTTTGCCACTGCAGTCTTGCAGGGCATTTTGGCTCCTCCTAGTTCCACCTAGTGCCTACCACGCCTTTCTTAGCTTTGGGATTCTACCCATCTGTTATGACTGCAGCTGTATGCACGATGAACATAGTACAGTTTTGTACCTACCATAAATGTAGATGTTAGAGTGCTAATACAGCTGCAGTCCAGGTTTCTCCTCCTTCCCCTCTTGGGACAGGCCTATAGGCTAACACATCCTCATACAACCTGATTGGGGTATTCATTTATGATGTATTTGCTTGCAACTACTGTATTTTGATTATATTGCACTGCATTATTACACAAATTTATGTATTGCCTTCCTTCTGGGGGCACCTGACATCTGGGGCAAGAAAAACTGAAGAAAATGGCGTCGGCTGGTTCCTTTATACCCCTGTCGCACTGACGTCAGGGAAGAAGCGACGACAACTGACGCCAGACCTAGACTTTGGAATTCGGCCGACCGAGGACCTGCCTGACGGCAGGAGAACCCATCTGTTATGACTGCAGCAGTATTAGCACTCGAACATCTACATTTATGGTAGGTACAAAACTGTACTTTTCTCAGTCTCTCAGAAAATGGTGTGAGCTGTCACAGAAGGATTTTCTAGACTCTTCACCATTCCCACAGTTCTGTTGGCTCTGGAAGATATGTATCACTTCCTGAAATTGTCATGTCAGTCAGCTTGCTGCTCCTGAAAAGGCAGATAGAATGTATAAAAGGTTGCTCAGTCTTTTCAGTTTTTATACATTCTTCTCAAATCCAACCCAGTAGCTATAACTTTAGTTAATCCTACTGCTAAACATTTCATCTGATGTCAAGTTTTATTCATTCCTCCGCAGGTGGGTTCAGATCCAACACTGTGATCCGACTCACCCGTTACACTAGCTTGTGGCATCTGACAAAGTCTCGAGTTCCTTTCCTACCCACAGTGCACTATCCCTAATGTCCCTCAGATCTTGTTTGCCAGTTTCATGACTAGGTTTACTATCAACATTTTGAAATTCATATGGTCTAACGTTCATTTGATCGACATATGGTTGACACATGAATGTTTAGTTCATTTGGTCAACAAAGTGCATGCAAATTACCTGTCGACATTGTTGACAACATGCAAGGGTTTATTTTTGTCAGCACTGTTGTGCGATCTCTGAGTTGTAATATGTAAGTAGCAGGGGGTGTGGGGAGTGCAGGTGTTTGTCGACCATTTAAACTAACATTTTATTTTCAGTATTTTGACCGGTCGATGTAATGATTTTGACGTTGTGATCGTCGTTCATATGAATTTCAACATTTTGATAGTAAACCTCCTAACTACACATGGTTGACTGCAGCACCAGTTCATTAAGAAGTGCATTTTCTCCCCCAAATTTTCTTCAACATTAGTTTTTAGTTCATCAGTTTTGTTAGCAAAACACTGAAGATATAGATTAAACTATCTTTTTTTTATCTGTTTTGCACTTCTTATGATCCTATGATACACTAGTAAGTTACTAGGCTAATAGCCCTAGGGCCTTTACAAGCCTAACCATTACCTACGCTTATTTCCATGATCAGCACCTAGTGCTCATGTCCAAGAGGGTCACAGGTGGAACCCCCAGGGTGTATTTATGGATGTTAATCGTGCATACAGCTGCAGTCATAACAGATGGGTTCTCCTGCTGTCAGGCAGACACTCTGCTGAATTCCAAAGTCTAGGTCTGGCATCGGTTGTCGTCGCTTCTTCCCTGACATCAGTGCGACAGGGGTATAAAAGAACCAGTCAACGCCATTTTCTTCAGTCTTTCTTGCCGTGCGGTGCCCGAAGCAGAAGCAGTTCGCAAGTGCCGGTCGGCCAGCTCCTGAGATTACGAATATTTTTCAACCGAAGACTTCTAGAAAGCTAAGTACCCCGCTGGGGAAACTTTTCTTGCCTCAGACCGATGTCAGACAAAGTTAATAATTGCATTTCATGTGGGAAGCAAATACCGCATAAGGATTTCCATTCCCTCTGTATACCTTGCTTAGGCCCAGACCACGACGTCTTGGCCTGTCGTTTTTGTGCTACATTCAACAGACGCACTATTAAGTGTCAGGCGGAGTTCGCCCAACACTATTTTGGCAAAAAGTTTAACTACAACATGTCGTCGGATACTCCGACTCCAATTTTGAGTAAATGACGTAAAGATAAGGACCGACATACGAGGTCCGCGACTTCTACCGCCACCACTTTAAAGCCGATTACATGTGCTCCGGTTCTCAGCAAGGCGCCTACGCAGCCCCTGACTACAGACGACACTTCTTTAGCGGTGTCTTCTGTGCCCGAGGTTGCAGGCTGTTCGGCCCACACCCAGACTACAGATACCGAAGTCACTCTTGGCAGGGAGACTCAGAGTTCAGACGGGCCTGCCACCTCTCAAGGTGTCTTCAGACCTTCTTCTTTTTCCATTAAGGCTTACACTAAATCTAAAGCAGCCATGCATTCTAAAAGGCAAGCTCCACAGGACCACTCTCAAGGCCCCATGCCTAAAAAGCAGATGCTCAAAATGGCTGAGGATTTAATTACTCTCATCAGGGGTTCTCAACCCCCCCCCCCCCCCGGACAAAAGGCCCAGAGTGGAGGAAGAATACCTTTCCTCGGAACAGGCCTCCATTACTTCAAAGCATTCTGAGGACCAGGAACATTCTTACTCCCATTTCAAAGATTCTGATGCAGAGGAGTCCATTCCCTCTGTCTCCCTCCCTGAGGATTACTCTTTTGAGGAAACCTTGCATACCTTGGGGGAACACTTCCACTGGGGAAGGCCAAGAGTACTCAGACTCCAAGAAAAGGCTCAGGGATTTCCACTTGCTCCGTCAGCACAGGCCTCTGGCTATACCTCCTGTATTAGACATATTAGATGATGTGTATTCAGAGGCCAGCCTTAACCCAGATTCTTTACCTCCAGCTCCAGTCAAGCCTGACAGGTATTACCGGGTGCCTGATTCACACCAATTCCTATACAAAAGCCATGCGGCTGACCCAGAAACTATTTCACAGCGTCCCAAGGGAATTAAGGCCTCCACTGCCAAAAATCCATTGCCTTCAGAGAGAGATTCCAGAGCTTTAGAAAGGTGGGGGAAAAAGGTACACACCTCGGCCACTTTAACCATGAGGGCATTAAACTGTCAGTTCCATATGTTAAAGTATCAACAGTTTTTGTTATCTCAGTTGAAAAGCAAAATGTCACAACCTGAACAACCAGACTTGAAGGAGTTGCAGGATTTGTTGCATAGTGCAGAGCAATTGGGTAAACATACCTTGCAATGTGGTTTTGATGCTTTAGAGGCCTCTTGTAGAGCTGCTGTTACAGGATCAGTCATACGTAGACATGCTTGGCTCAAAGAGCAAACCTTACCAGATCATGTCAAAGCTAAATTACTAGATGCACCTCTTCAAAAAGATGTATTGTTTGGTGTTAAAGCTGAGGAGGTATTAAAGAAAATGGAGGAAAAGGCAAAATCAATGCAAACAGTGAAAGATTTCCTACAGGTACAACCGCCACGTTTCAGTAGAAATTGGCCTTCAAAAAATTGGTCCTTTCCAGCCACAGACAGACCTCAAAGAGGTAGATACAGGTGCCCGAGAGGTAGAGGGCACCCGAGGGGTAGAGGGCAATCTCAAGGGTCATTTAGAGGCAGACAATGGCAAACACCTACACCAAGAGGAGGTGAGGATAGTTCATAGCCATTCAGAAAGCAGACCCAATGACTTTCCCCTTTACATGCCAAGCAAGGCTCAAATGGCAGCACCTTTAGGTGGAAAACTGGCATTATTTTCGAAAAATTGGCATATTGTCACAAAAGACAAATGGATCCTGGACATTATAGACAGAGGCTACAGATTCCACTTTCACACCCTTCCAAAAATGAGAGGCATGCCCAACCTGCCACACAATCAAAGGGCAGAGGCACAAAAACAAATTTCAGATCTCATGGACATGAAAGCTATTCAAGATGTACCTGCACAAGAACAGGGTCAAGGTTTTTATTCCCGACTATTCCTGGTACCAAGGAAGGGCAAAGATTGGAGACCTATTTTGGACCTATCCATCCTAAACACATATTTACTCGTACCAAAGTTCAAGATGCTCACATTACAGCAGCTTCTTCCCATGATGGGCAAGGAGTCTTGGCTGGTGACATTGGACCTCAAGGAGGCATACCGGCATGTCCCAATCAGACAAGATTGCAGGAGATACCTCTGATTTCTTGCAGGTTCATCCCATTATCAATTCTCTGCATTGCCCTTTGGCTTATCTAGTGCGCCCAGAGTGTTCACGAAATGCCTGGCATCAGTAATTGCCTTCTGCAGACTTCAAGGGATACAAATATACCCATATCTGGATGACTGCTTGATCCAAGCGGACAGCAAACACACTCTTCTGAAACACCTGGCGTTTGTAATAATGTTGTTGAAATCTCTGGGATACACAGTCAACAAAAAGAAGTCAAGACTAATACCCTCTCAAACAGTAATTTTCCTGGGTGCCAGCTTGGATACAAACACCTAGATGGCCTACCTCACACCAGAGAAACAAGGGCAATTAACTCAATACTTCAGAAAACTGGCAACCTTCACCAGGCTGACTGCAAGGAAAATCCTGCAGGCTCTGGGATTCATGGCATCTTGCATCCTGCTAATCCCATGTGCAAAGCTGCATATGAGGAAACTTCAATGGTACCTAAAAACTTATGGTCTCAACACAGCCACAGTTTGGAAACAATCATACCACTGATTCCATGTCTTCAAAAGGAATTTCTGTGGTGGGCTCAAGCATGCCAAAGAAACATAGGTCTCCCATTCTGCAAGCCTCAAGCAAATCAAGTCATCAAAACAGACGCCTCGGACTACGCCTGGGGGGGTGCACATGACAGATCTGTGCATTCAGGGCAAATGGTCACAAAAAGAAAAGCACCTACACAAAAGGAAATGCTAGCAGTAATAAATGCCATTATGGCTTTCAAGGACCTACTGCATCCAGGGCAGCTATTGATAAGAACAGACAACACCACAGTGAATGTGGTACATAAACAAACAGGGAGGAACTCATTCATATCCCTTGTGCAGACTAGCCATGTCCCTTTGGAACACGGCTCTGGAATTGCAAATCCAACTTCAAGCACAATTCCTGCCAGGGAAGGAAAACACACTGGCAGACAACCTGAGCAGAAATATGACAGATCCACACGAATGGAAGTTGCATCCTCAAGTTTTTGCAATGATAATTCAAGCATGGGGAAGGCCAGACATAGATCTCTTTGCCACCCACAGAAATTACCAATTGCCTAAATTCTGCTCAAGGACCTTTCATCCACAGGCCTGGAAAGTGGACGCACTCTTTCAGTTGGACAACAATGATGGTTTATGCCTTTCCACCTCTTCCACTGCTGGCCAAAGTTCTATTAAAAGCCAGAGCAGACAGACCAAAGATGATTTTCATTGTTCCAGACTGACCAAGACAACACTGGTACCCACTCCTGGAGGAGCCTGACTCATTCCCCACCATGGATCCTGCCTCTAATGCCTCTTCTACTGACTCAGCACAACTTCAAAACTCTTCACAGTCTGCTGAAAACACTCAATCTAGCCGCATGGAGAATTCCTTAAATTCACAGCAGACCCTACTCTCCAAGGAGGTGCAGGATGTCATTTTGGAGGCCAGAAGGCCTTCTACTAGAAAAGCCTACCCCGCAAAATGGAAACGGTTTTGTCTGGAATCAGAAAAAGGGTCAGAATCTTGGAATACTGAATTTACCTCAAATACTGCAGTACCTAGCCGAGCTGCTAAGCAGTGGACTTTCATTCTCCTCCATCAAAATCCATGCCTCAGCCATTTCTGCAGAGTACAACACCGATCCTCCTTTATTCTCTCACCCTCTCTTAAGACAGTTCCTCAGAGGGGCTAAGAATATAAAACCCCCAAGGATGCAACCAGTACCGGCTTGGGACCTCAATTTCATTCTAGAAAAACTAACCCTGCCTCCTTTTGAGCCAGCTGCTTCAACAGATCTGCAATTTTGTCATAGCTAGAAGGAAGGCTGTTTTCTATCACCTCAGCATGCAGGGTTTCGGAACTACAAGCCCTCATGGCTGTGCAGCCTTTCATCATTTTCCATCAGGACAGAGTTTCCTTATGAACCAATCCTTCATTTATGCCAATGGTAGTATCCAGGGTAGCCTTGAATCAGGCTATCCACTTACCTACGTTTTACCCTAATCCACAAAACAAAGGGGAGAGGCTACTACATTCCTTGGACATTCATAGACGACTCCGTTATTATTTGGACAGAACAAAGCCTTTCAGAAAATCAGAGCAACTATTTGTGTCCTATGCTACAGGTGCTCAAGGGAAGCCAATTTCCAAACAGACAGTCTCAAAATGGATAGCCCACTGCATATGCTTTTGTTACTCTTTTCATGGTAAAACTGTACCTACAGGCATCAGATCTCACTCCACAAGGGCCACAGCTACCTCAGCTGCCTTCCTCAGGGGGGTTCCTACCAAAGATATTTTGGAAGCAGCCACTTGGAGTTCTGTACATACTTTCTCCAAGCACCATCACCTACCATTATACTCCAAAACTAGAGCGGGCTTTGCCACTGCAGTCTTGCAGGGCATCCTGGCTCCACCTAGTTCCACTTAGTGCCTACCACCCCTTTATTAGCTTTGGGATTCTACCCATCTGTTATGACTGCATCTGTATGCACGATGAACATAGTACAGTTTTGTACCTACCATAAATGTAGATGTTAGAGTGCTAATACAGCTGCAGTCCAGGTTTTCCCTCCCTCCTTCCCCTCCTGGGACAGGCCTTATGGCTAACACCTCCTCATACGACCTCATTGGGGTATTCTTTTATGGTGTATTTGCTTGCAACTACTGTTTTTTGATTATATTGCATTTGCTTTACTACATAAATTTATGTTTTGCCTTCCTTCTGGGGGCACCTGACATCTGGGGCAAGAAAAACTGAAGAAAATGGCGTTGGCTGGTTCTTTTATACCCCTGTCGCACTGACGTCAGGGAAGAAGCGACGACAACCGATGCCGGACCTAGACTTTGGAATTCGGCCGACCGAGGGTCCGCCTGATGGCAGGAGAACCCATCTGTTATGACTGCAGCTGTTTTAGCACTCTAACATCTACATTTATGGTAGGTACAAAACTGTATTTTGCCCATCCAGTCTTCCAGATTGCGTTTGAAAAGGGCCAATGAGGTGCTCTGTTTGATATGAAGTGGGTGTCCCAAAGGTGTGGTAACCTCTGAGAGACAAAACTGTCCCTTCAGCAGGTTCGGTTAATGTCACGTACCAGGTTAAGGTATTTAGAGCCAAGTAACCCATATACCATTTGACTTGCGGATATGCAGCATTTCCAATAAGGCAGGTCAAGAGATTGGCTTGTATGCAAGGCAGAGATCACCTTTCAGTACTTCGTACGAAACAGAATAAAGTGACAGTGATTTCAGATCTATGTAGGACAGATGCTGAAGACCTTAAATTTTCCTTGTGAGGAACCTTTGTGGTTTATCCAATTGCTGCAGGCGCTTGGACAGGTACATACCAAAAGGGACATTGTACTCCATTATTGGCCTGATGAGGAAAGAGTACAGGGAGGTTATAACTTTTTTTGTGGAGGCAGTGCTTTTACTTCTGAGCTGACCAATATATAATGCCCTTCTTATCACTGTGGAGACATGGTGATCAAGTTTGCTGTCAACCTGTGTGCCCAAGTCTCTCACTACCGAGTGTATACTTAGGGTTTTGCTATTGATCTGGTTGTTAGCAAGAAGTAGCTCTTATAGAGAGGGGCGATGATGCATTTTTTTTTTCATTGAATTTAAGGCCATGACTTTGGTACCAATCATTTGTTTAAGACCCTCTTGTAGGATGTTGACATCATTTGGAGATTCTATGACCACTCCCAGTTTGCAGTCATCCGCAAACTTTGTCAGCAACAGACCTTTAGTTTTGGCTTGTACTTTGGTGAAATAAATTCCAAACAGTAGCGGTCCCAGGACTGATCCCTGTGGAATACCACTGGATGTTCATCGTGTTACACTGCTGCAGTCATTACACTTGGGTTATCCTGCCGTCAGGCGATCACGCAGTCGGCCAGAGTTCCAAAGTCTTGGTCCGGCGTCTGTTGCTGTCACTTCTTCCCTGACGTCAGTGCGACAGGGGTATATAAGATGCATCCGATACCATTTTCTTCAGTCTTTTCTTGCCGTGCGGTGCCCAAAGCAGAAGCAGTTCGCAAGTGCCGGTTGGCTGACTCCTGAGATTTTCGAAGTCGAATTTCAGACCCGAAGTCTTCAATAAAGCTAAGTACCCCATTGGGGCAACTTTTTTCTTGCCTCAGACCGATGTCAGAAAAAGTTAATAATTGTATTTCTTGTGGGAAGCAAATACCTCATAAGGACATCCACTCCTACTGTATTCCATGCCTAGGCCCTGATCACAACGTCACTAGTCAGTTCTGTGCTAGATTTAACAAATGCACTATAAAAAGACGTTTTGATTTTGCTTTGCAGTACTTTGGCCGAAGGTTCAATTATACTATGCCGTCGGATCAACCAATGACCGTATTACTGAAAAAACGCAAGGACAAGGATAGACAGGCATCCAAGGTCCAAAACGGACGACAAAACCTCTTCTAGGCCATTCGCCGGTTCTCAGTGAGGTGCTTTCGCAGCCCCTGACACCCGCTACCTCAGAGCCACAGGCCGCCTCCGAATCCCACGTGGAGACAGCTAGGCCTCTGGAAATTCAAGGTATTGGGCCTATGGAAACTAATCTCTCAGATGGGTCCAAAGCCGCTGAGCAGGCATTGGCTTCTGAGGGTTTTTCAGACCTTCACAACTTACCATTAAAACAACCAAGACAAAAGTACCATTAAAGACAAAGAAACAAGTACAGCATTCTCTTGGACAGTCCTCCATGCCTAAGAAACAGATGCTTAAAATGGCCAAAGACCTCATTACTCTAATCAGGGGTTCCCATCCCCCTCCTGAGAAAAGGCCTAGGCAGGATACAGACTGATTCCTCTGATCAGGTTTCCATTTCTTCTGATTCCTCTTCAGACCAGGGATACTCTACCCCCCTATGAGGACTCTGATGCTGAAGAATTTATTCCTTCAGCCTCTCCTCCTGAGGATTAGTCTTTTGGGGAAACTTTACATACCATGCGGGAGCATTTCCATTGGGAAAGTCAGGATTACTCAGAATCCAAGAAAAGGCTCAGGGATTTCCTTTTATTGCCTCAGCACAGGCCCCTGGCTATTCCGCCTCTGCTTATTGTGGATGATGTGTTCTCTGAATCCAGCTTATCTCCTGATTCTTTGCCGCCCTGCACCAGCCAAGCCAGATGGGTATTAGTCTTTGACTCTCACGTTTCTTTATAAAAACCCTTCTGCTGATCCTGAAACTATTTCCAAGGGTCCAAAAGGGGTTAAGGCTTTCATTGCAAAAAATCCAGTACCCTCTGACAGAGATTTCAGAGCTTTGGATAGATGGGGGAAGAAAGTATACACTTCTGCAACTTTAGCAGTAAGAGCTTTAAATTGCCAGTTTCACATGCTTAAGTACCAACAATATTTAATGGCTCAGTTAAAACAGAAAATGCTTGCAAGCTCAGAAGCTCCTGATTGTAAAGAAATGCAGGATTTATTGCATGCAATTGAACAGGTGGGAAAACATACTCTGCAGTGTAGTTTTGATTCTTTTAGAGGCCTCTTGTAGAGCTGCAGTTACAGGTTCTGTGATTCGAAGACATGCTTGGTTAAAAGAGCAGAGTTTACCTGATCATGTTGAGGCAAAATTATTGGATGCTCTTGGTGTTAAGGCAGAAGAGGTGTTAAAGAAAATGGACGATAAAGCTAAATCTATGCACACAGTCAAGGATTTCTTACAGGTACAGCCACCTCGATTTAGCAGAAATTGGCCAACAAAGAATTGGTCCTTTCCAGTGTCAGGCCACAGAGGCGCAGATACAGATGCCCAAGAGGCAGATTTCAACCCCAAGGCTCAAATGGACGACAATGGGGCACCTCAACCCCAAAAGGAGGTGAGGACAAGTCTCAACCTTACAGGAAACAGTCACAATGACTTTCCCCTTCGTACGCCAAGCACTTCCCTTTTGGAAGCCCCCTTAGGGGGAAAACTATCACTTTTTTCCTCAAAACTGGCAAACAATCACCCAAGACAAATGGGTTCTGAATATTGTATCTCAAGGCTACAGGTTCCACTTTCATACTTTACCAAGGCTAAAAGGAATACCAGACCTGCCACAAAATCAATGGGAAGAGGCACAAACAAATTTCAGCCCTCATGGACATGAGAGCTATTCAAAAAGTACCACAACAGGAACAAGGACAAGGATTTTACTCAAGACTCTTCCTGGTCCCCAGAAAGGACAAGGCCTGGAGGCCCATACTAGACCTTTCAATTCTAAATACTTGCCTGGATATTCCGAAATTCAAAATGTTGACATTACAGCAGCTTCTACCCATGTTGGGCAAGAAGGCTTGGCTTGTTACTCTGGACCACAGAGGCATACCTGCATGTCCCTATCAGACAAAATTGCAGAAGATACCTCAGATTCAAAGCTGGTACAATGCACTACCAATTCTCTGCACTGCCCTTTGGCTTATCTACTGCGCCCAGGGTCTTCACAAAGTGCCTGGCACCAGTAATTCAATTTTGCAGACAAAAAGGAATTCAAATATATCCATACCTGGACGACTGCCTCATTCAAGCAGAGACAAGGGGCATTCTCTTACAGCTTCTGGCATTTGTAAAAAGGTTGCCAATTTCTCTAGGGTACACAAACGAAAATAAGGCAAAACTAGTGCCCTCACAACAGATTATATTCCTGGGTGCCAGCTTAAATACAACGGCCCAGATGGCTTTACCTCACACCAGCCAAAGTTCATCTAACTCAATATTTTCAATTACTGGCAAAAAAGTCCCATCTCCCTGCAAGAAAAATTCTGCAGGCCATGGGATTCATGGCATCCTGCTTACTACTAATGCCATATGCCAGACTGCATATGAGGAAATTACAATGGTACCTAAAAAGTGTTTGGACTCAACACACACACAGTTTAGAATTAGTAATACCAATGATTCCCTGCCTACAACAGGAGTTTTGATCGATGGTGGGCACAGGCATGTCACCTAAGCAAGGGTCAGCCTTTTACCCTACCCACAGCCAGGCAGACTCTAACAACAGATGCTTCGGATTACTCCTGGGGAGCACACATGGCAGGAAAATGCATTCAGGGCAAGTGGACCACAGACCAGATGCATCTTCACATCAATCAAAAAGAGGTGTTGGCTGTTCAAAATGCCCTAGCAGCTTTCAAGGACCTTCTGCATCCAGGACAATTATTATTAAAGGCAAACACCACAGTAATGTGGTACATAAACAAACATGGGGGCACTCATTCTTATCCCCTATGCAGACACAAGCCATGACCTTGTGGAACACAGCTCTAACGTATCAAGTTCACCTGCAAGCACAATTCCTGCCAGGAAAGAAAAATACTCTCGCAGACGATCTAAGCAAAATATCATGGACCCTCACAAATGGAAATGAAATCCACAAATCTTCAGCATGGTAACGCAAAAATAGGGATGTCCAGACATAGATCTTTTTGCCTCCCCACTGAATTGCCAACTACAAACATTCTGCACAAGGACTGATCACAAACAAGCATGGAAAGTGGATGCTGTTTTGTTCAGCTGGAAAAACCTAAAAGTTTATGCATTCCCGCCACTGCCTCTCCTTTCAAAGGTACTCCTAAAAGCCAGACAAGAAAAACCACAGATGATCCTGATTGCTCCAGACTGGCCACGCCAGCAATGGTACCCTATCTTAAGGAACTTAGCTCAAGGCCCACCATGGATTTTGCCACAAATTCCACACCTTCTGACTCAACAAAACAATCAGATCCTGCACGGTCAGCTCAAAACCCTAAACCTGGCTGCATGGCAGATTCATTAGTCAAACATGCAACACCTCTCTCTAAAGCTGTTATGGATGTCATTTTGGAGGCCAGGAGGCCTAGCACCAGGAAAGCTTACTCAGAAAAATGGAAGAGATTCTGCGCCTGGAACCAGGCTCAAAGCCTTGACCCTCTTGTTCCAAACATTCCTCCGATTTTACAATAGTTAACTGAGATGCTGGATAGAGGCCTATCCTTCTCCTCAATTAAGATCCACGCCTCTGCCATTTCAGCACATTACAACACGGATCCTCCTTTATTCTCTCATCCCTTGCTAAAGCAGTACCTCAGAGGGGCTAAAAACATAACACCACCCCGGACAGCACCAACACCAACTTGGGACCTCAATTTCGTTTTGGAAAAACTAACCCTGCCACCTTTTGAGACAGCCAATACAGCCGATCTAAAATTTTTATCATGGAAAACAGCTCTGCTCCTGGCAGTAACTTCAGCACGAAGAGTCTCAGAGCTACAGGCATTAATGGCAGTGGAACCTTTTATAATTTTTCATCAGGACAGGGGTTCTTTAAGGACAAACCCTACCTTTATGCCAAAGGTGGTATCTAGTGTGGCTCTTGACCAAACCATCCATTTGCCAACTTTTTATCCAAACCCCCAGAATAAAGGGGAGAAACTTCTGCATTCTTTGGACATACACAGGCAGCTGCACTTCTACTTGGACAAAACAAAAGCTTTCAGGAAAACTGAGCAACTGTTTGTAGCATATGCTGCAGGATCACAGGGCAAGGCTATCTCAAAGCAAACTATATCCAAATGGATAGGACACTGTATTTGTTACTGTTACACACAGCATGGAAAATCAGTCCCAAATAACATTAGGCCACATTCCACCAGGGCAACAGCCACTTCAACAGCCTTTCTCAGAGGAGTACCTACCAAGGAAATTTTGGAGGCTGCAACTTGAAGTTCAGTGCACACCTTTACCAAGTATATTACCACCTGCCTCTTTACTCTAAATCCAGAGCAGGATTTGCCACTGCAGTTCTGCAGGGCCTCATAGCCAATCCTAACTCTTTATAGACCAGCTACCCAACCTTAGCTTTGGGATGCTACCCAAGTGTAATGACTGCAGCAGTGTAACACGATGAACATAGTACAGTTTTGTACCTACCATAAATGTCGATGTTAGTGTTCACACTGCTGCAGTCCAGGTTACCCTCCTTCCATCCCCTCTGAACTAGCTGGACTTATCTATACCTTTCTATCCTATATAACCTTTGTGGTGTATTTGCTTGTAACTGAAGGTATTGTTTTTATTTCATATGTATATTTTTTATTAGCAATATGTATTGCCTACCTACTTGGGGGCACCTGACATCTGGGGCAAGAAAAATTGAAGAAAATGGCGTCGGATGCATCTTGTATACCCCTGTCGCACTGACGTTAGGGAAGAAGTGACAGCAACCGACGCCAGACCAAGACTTTGGAACTCTGGCCGACTGCAGGACCCCCTGACGGCAGGATAACCCAAGTGTAATGACTGCAGCAGTGTGAACACTAACATCTACATTTATGGTAGGTACAAAACTGTACTTTACAAGTCTGCTGTTGGAGGTGGATTCCTCCATTTTGACCGTGTTCCGTCAGTGAGCCAGTTAGTGACCCATCTAACAATATATTAGGGTTGATACCTAGCTGGGTGCGTTTGTCAGTGATGCTCGAGTGGGGGATAGTGTCAAAAGCCTTGGCTAAGTCTAGGTAGGCTGTAGGCACAGTTTCCCTTCATCCATGGCCTTGATGATTGTCTCAAAGTCTACCAGGTTTAACGGGCATGATCTCGCTTTGACAAATCCAAACTGACTTAGTGTCAAGTATGTGAAAATTTCCTATGTCTTTGCTGATGAGGTCCACGATGATTCACTCCATGGCCTTGCAGATAAGGCTAGTCAGGTTAATAAGTCTATAGTTCCCGGGGTCAGTGGAAGCACCACCTTTGTACATGGGATTAAGGGTGGCCGTGTTCCATTCAGCTGGGATGAAGCTGTGCTTAGACTATGATTAAAAATAGTACCCAATAGTGTTGCTAATTCTTTTTGGAGCCCATGTAGGATGCAGCCTAGGATGTTAACTGGTCCAGTGGATGCTGTGTTTTTGGCCTTGGAGGGTGTTTGACATGCTCTTTAGAGATGCAAGATAAGGGGGACAAGTGGAAGGGATGTCATGGGGTAGGGACAGGGGAGTGAAGTTTTCACAGAACCTGTCAGCCAACAGGTTAGTTATGTCCATAGGCTCAGTATGTGTGGTGTCATTAACTACCAGTTTGGCACAAATATGGGCCTTTCCTTTTAGGTTACGGATGTAACTGAAGAACACCTTATGGTTGTCTTTAGTTGAAAATAATTTAGCTTCGTAATTTGCTTTGGATGACTTCACAAGAAGTCTTATTTGCTTGTTTAAGCTGAAGAGGGAGTGTTTCCAGTTTTGGGCTCACTCCCTTTTACTCTTGGACAGCAATTTCTTCCCCTTATTGTAAAGCCTGTTAATGGCAGTTGTCCATCAGGCAGGTTTGCTCTTCTTTGAGGAGCTTGTTTTGCTCCTGTCAGGTATGGCGGAGTCCAATGCAGTTATACAGATGTTTGTATAAAGCATTGGTGTAGAACTCCGTTCCATCTGGGGGGGGGGGGGTTGCAGTGAAGCTATTTATACCACCCCATAAGAGGTTGTAATCTGCTTTGGAGAAGTTTTTTTAGTTTAGTTGCTGCTTGGGGGGGGGTTCAGGTGCAATTGTTACTTTGAGATTGATTTGTGGTCAGATCTCACCAGGGAACACCTCATAGTGGGGATGCCACAGTGGTCCCCCATATTGGTAAGAACTAGATCCAGGATTTTAACACCCCTTAAGGGTGGTGTCAAACCAGCTGGTCCAGGGCACTGGAATTAATAAAGTCCGGTAACCTTTGGGCAAATCAGTTTGAGCAGAAGTAATTTACCGACTCAATGGATATGTAGTTACTTGCCCAAAGCCATGGTGTTAGGATGTATCCTGCTAGACCCAAGTAGATCCAAATAGGCAGAGTGGGTGTCCTGATTCATGGAGGGGGGGGTCCTGTAGCTGGCAATGACTTGAATAGGTGTCCTACCAA
The DNA here is from genome assembly GCF_019279795.1 of Protopterus annectens. Lineage (NCBI taxonomy): Eukaryota > Metazoa > Chordata > Ceratodontiformes > Protopteridae > Protopterus > Protopterus annectens. The sequence goes on along the minus strand of NC_056738.1, from coordinate 336,295,664 downwards.
CAGTTAATTACACTTGAAGTATCTCCAGGGAGTCATACTGTTCAACCAATTTGGAGGTGTATTTATCTTTAATGAATATTGATACACTGCTACCTCTAGTTTTCACACCTTCAGTTTGTGGTCTGAATGTGTGGAAGGAGGTATAACTCGGTATGGGTGGGGTGCCCTCAACAGCCTTTAACCAGGTCTCTGTGACTGCATAAATGTCTCAGTCTTCCAAGGTGAGGACTGCTTCCAGTAAGTGCAGTTTCATGTTAAGACTCCTAGCATTTAGCAGCATAACCCGGAAGTTGTTTTAGATGGAGTTTTTACCTCGGGAAAACTTTGTCCTTGAAATATTGCCGTAAAAAGGCACTATGGGGGTGGCAAGAGCCTTAGCCAGTAGCCAGAATCCCAGGGGGTGACAGATGAAGACCATCTCTGGCAAAGTATCTAGGTCTGTCGATCATGTCATCCCAGGCTGGCATATACTGGATCCCCTTAGAATGACACCAGAGACCAAGCCAATCATTGAAGTCCATTTTCTTTGTGTAACGAGGCATCATCCTGGGTGAGGGTAAAATGCTACTTAAGGCTGGAGATGTACCTGCCTGAGGCACACAGTCCAAGAGCTCAGTTGTGTCTCTATTCATATAGTCTGGAGAGGTACGTCTCAAGTTCACACCAGCATGGACTGTGATTGAGTCGTAACAGTACCTGCTGTTGAGAGACTTGAGTGTATGTGTGATATGGCGAATCCTAGCACCTGACAGACAGCTGACAGTGACCTTTCCCTATCCAGCTTGGTGAGAAGGATATCTGTGTGTTTCATAGTGGAATCACCTCTGATTAATATACTTAGTTTTGTATTCTATGCTACCATTGTGGGTAAGTCTTTCCTACCCCATTTATCATTTCACTTGAAGGGTATTATAATCTTGTTTTATCATTGTTCCTTTTTTTGTTGATATATGTGAATCGATTATAAAACAGAAGAACAAAATCTATTACCTTTTTCTTACTGGCTTTTTCTTTCAATTATTGTCGCTGGTTATAGGATTTTCCACTGTTTTTTTTCTTCGTTATAGCTCTTGGTTACAAGTCTTTCTTGAGCTCTGACTGAGGGTTTAAAAAAATGCAAGTGATGTGGTCCTAAAATGCCTTTTTCAGATTCCCACACAGTGTTTAGAGCTGGAATATCTTAACTAAGATTGCAGCATTTGTCATGATTTCAATCCACGGGCTTTGTCAGGGTGAGGGAATAAATTAATCTTAAAAGGGTTTGTTGCCAACTACTTTCTCTGAAGCCATATCTGGAGTTCACTCTCCTAAAATTAAAACCAAGGACCCTTCAAAAAGGTCCAGGTCTTTGGATTCTTCTGCTTCTACGTTCTCGGAGCCAAAGAAAAAGAGGGACGACTTGGATCCAAAGTTTCATGGTATCCAACCATTCTCTGATCTGACCAAATATCTTTCCAGTCCAGCAACCTCGGCTCCAACAAAATGTACTCCGCATCCAAAATGCCCGGATCCTAAACCATTACCACATAGTGTGTATTTGCCTAACATGGATCTGGTCCCTTCCAGGGTGCCCTCCTCATTTTTAGACCAGCACTGTGTCTCCTTTAGTGGTGTCCTTTCGTTCCTCCAGTAGTCTCATGCTGGCAGAAGTGGATAGGATAATGAGATTCTTCACGAAGCAAATTCAGAAGGGAGTCCTCAGCAAAACCAAGCTTTATTAGAAGGGCACCTGCACCCTCCTGCTCTTCAAAGCCTAGGAAAGCCCTCATTCACTAGAACTAGCTCCTCACACACTACTCCCAGGCAGCCCTTTCTAGACAGACCTAACAATGCATGACTGGCTAAATACCCTGCATCATCTGCTCCTTTCTGCCCACCTCTCACTGTCTTCCCTTGTGGCAACATCGTCTCAGGCAATTGAGTTCTTTCAGTTATGGAAAAAGGGTATTTTATGACTTTGTAGGAAAGATTTTCTCCAAATGGCATTTCCCTCCTTCCAAGAAACCAAATCTACATCATACTTCAGGTCATTCAGGATTTACTCTTTCAAAGAACTATAGAGACGGTCCCTCTAGGACAGGAAGCTCAAGGTTTTTATTAGATGCTCTTTCAGGTCCCCAAAAAGTATGGCCCATGGAGACCAGTCCTGGACCTTTCTCTTCTAAATCCCTTTCTTATGTGTACCTTCCTTCCACATTCTATCCCTACAAACCCCTTCTTCCACATTTAACACCCGGTGCCTTCATGGCCACTTTGGACCTGAGGGAGACATAGCTTCATATCCCCTTCCACCCAGTGTTCTGCAAGTTCCTTCATTTTGCTGTGCCATCCTCGCATTATCAGTTTACTGCCTTGCCCTTTGGCTAACCTACAGCACCAAGGATATTTACAAAGTCTCTAGCCCCAGTAGTAATCTTCTGCAGACCAAAAGGCATAAAGATCTTCCCATACTTGGACGACCTCCTCATCCAGGCAGAGGAAGCAAGTACTCTATAGAGACATCTCTAATTCACCATTGCCCTCCTAGAAAGTCTGGGTTTCACAGTCAATTTATCCAAGTCCTCCTTTACTCCCTCCCAAGACAAAATTTTCTTGGGTTGCACAATAAAGACAGATGTCATGAAGGCCTTTCTCCCACAGAAAAGGTCACTTCTTTGACCACTTTTTTTCAGAATTTACTCCTACTACTTGACTGTATTTCAGCTAGGGAATTTCTTCACCTACCATTTCTGATGGCAGCCACTCTCCCCATGCTGCCTCTTGCCATATTACACATGAAATTTCAGTGGTACTTGGAAGTGTGTCTGGTCTCAACACAACCACCCCCTAGACGTCCAGGTGCCCTTTCTCCCTGCCTGAAAAAAGAAATAAGGCGGTGGATTCGGCAAATTTGCCTGAATCCAGGACTACCTTTACAGCAATACAGTTCAATCTGGGATGGGGAGCCACTGTGAATAGACTGTGGTGCTGGCTCAGTAGGAGCCTTACCTCCAGAAAAAAAAACACATCAGTATAAGGGAAATGACTGCATTTCTCTTAGCCCTGAAGGCATTCCTGTCCTACATCCAGGTCCCATCCAAGTCTTCACAGACAACACAACAGTGCTGTGGTACATCAACAAGCAGGGCAGGACCAGGTCCTACTTACTCTGCAGACTGGCCATACAAACATGGGAGCTGGCCACTCAGTTTAAGGTAACACTACAAGCAGTGTACATTTCATCACAGGACAACGACCAGGCAGGATGCCCTCAACAGGCCAGTGTCCCTAAATCACAAATGGATGTTAACGCAGAGATGTCTTCCTGGACAATAGTCCACCAGTGGGGCACATCTCAGATAGATCCATTTGCCTCCCCCCAGAACAGACCATTACAGCTATTCTGCTCAAGGTCCCACTCACCACAAGCCTAGAGAGTGGATGCCTTCTCAATTTCCTGGAAGGGGATGTTCCTGTATGCGTTCCCCCTTCCCTCCAATACAGAAGGTCCTGCTGAACATTCAGCAGGACAACCCAAAAATCTTACTGGTGACCCCCCTGTTGGCCAGGGCAGCAATGATTCCCCCTTCTTTTGTCATTAGCCAAGGGCAGTCACCACAAGTTGCCTCACAAGGTGGACCTCGTCGAACAGCAGAGGGGATCTCTCATCCACCCACACCTACAAACCCTCAGTCTTACCCTGTGGGTGATAAACTTCTGATCCCCCTTTCAGACACCTTTACTCAGAGGATGTGCTATCTGTCCTGCAGGTCAGGAAACCTTACTACTAGGAGGTCCTATTTACCAAAATGGAAAAGGTTTTCCATCTGGTGTCTTCAAAGGCAGCTATACCCCTTTCAGGCTGATATACCTCTAGTTTTGGCCTGTGTTTGAGTTCCTAAACTCTGATCTTTCATATTCTTCAGTGAAAGTACATTTGCTTGCTATTTCAGCATGCTTACCTCTCGATCCACCCCTGTTATCCAGATTGGAGGTGAAGCTCTTTCTCAAGGGGGTCCTACATATCAAGCCACCAAAGAAACCCATTCCTCCTTGGGACTTGAATATTCTGGAGAAACTTTACTACTGCCCCCTTTGAACCAGCAGCTTCTGCCACACTAAAGATGTGCACTGGAAAACTGATGTTCTTCATGTTTCACTGTTGCAGTCATCACACTTGGGTTATCCTGCCAGGGGTAGCCCTCAGTCGGCCCGAATACCAGAGGCTTAGTATTTCTGTGTCAGCTGCTGTCGCTCCAGGAGTAACGTCAGGTCATCAGTGGTATACAAACAGGCAGCTAACACCGTTACATCAGTCTTTCTTGCCGAGGAGCCTGAAGCAGAAGCAGTTTGCATGAGTGCCGGTCGTTTCCGATATTGACGTTTAAGTCTTCTAAAGCTAAGTACCCCGTTGGGGATCCTTTTTTCTTGTTCTAACCGATGTCAGAAAAAGTTAACAATTTTCTCTCCTTTGGAAAGCAAGTAACACACCGAAATTTCCATTCTTTCTGCATCATCTGTTTAGGCCCAGACCACGACATCCCTCGCTGTCGGCTTTGTTCAATGCAAGAACTATACATTGGGCCTTTATCATAGCTAAATACTTCAGCTCTTGATCTCCATATTCTGAAATGGGTTCGGTAAGCCATCCGACTACTGATCTTACGAAAAAACTTAAGGATAAAGACAGAGACAGACCACACAGGTCCAAAACTGCCGATGACTCTTCCGTTAAGCTAGTCGCCAGTTTGCCAGTACTCAGTGAGGTGCTTTTGCAGCCCCTGATGCCCACTTCTGTGGATTCGCAGGTCGCTAGCGAGACCTGTTTGGAGTTCAGTATACTGCAAGACTCTTTGACTACGGAACCTGTGGATGTCTCTACTTTGGATGGGTCTGGAGCCGGTGTGCACACATTGGCTTCCGAGGAGGTTCTTCATACAACTGATATTCGACGGAAACCAATGACTTCTTTCGTGTCCTCAGTTCTTTCTAAAACTACAGAGTTTCTAAGGCCCAGGGTATGAACTACGCCTAAAAGAAGACTACCCTAGCTCAAGCACCTGCTTCCATGCCTCAACCTCAACTGATTAAAATGACAGATGACCTTATCATGCTGATTAGGGGAAGCCAGCCTACCCCTTCTAAAAGAGACTTGTCCCCTGCAGCTTTATCTGACCAAGAGTCCGACTCTGAGGTTTCTGATTATGAAGACATGCCCTTATCTGCATATGAGGATTCAGATGCAGAGGAATCCATTCCTTATGCCTCTCCTCCAGAGGATTTTTCTTTTGGTGAAACCCTACATACCTTGAGAGAGCATTTCCATTGGGAATGCCAGGATTATCCTCAGTTCAAAAAGAGACTCGGGGAATTTTGAGATTTACCACAGCATAGACTCTTAGCTATTCCTCCTATTCTGGATGTTGAGGATGATATTTTTATGGAATCCAGTCTAACTCCTGATATTCTACCTCCTGCTCCCAGGAAACCTGACTGGTAGAGTCCCTGACTCGCACAGATTTATTTTCAAAAGTCCTACTGTTGACCCAGAGGTCATTGCCCAAGGACCTAAAGGAATAAAAGCAACCACAGCTAAGAATCCCACCCCCTCGGACAGGGTTTCCCGAGCTTTAGACAGATGGGGTAAAAAAGTATACACCTCTGCAACTCTTGCCATTCGAGCATTAAATTGTCAGTTCCACATGCTGAAATACCAGCAACATACTATGGAACTTATTAAACAAAAATTACCTACCTTACCTGACTGTGCAGAAAATAAAGAAATACAGGAGTTTATGCATTCTGCAAGCCAAGTTACTAAGCATACCCAGCAATGTGGGTTTGACACCCTAGAAGCATCCTGCAGGGCAGCAGTCACAGGTTCTGTACTTAGGCATGCTTGGTTTAAGGAACAGACCTTGCCAGACCATGTCAGATCAAAATTATTGGACGCACCACTGAACAAAGACCATCTGTTTGGCACCAAGGCAGAAGAGGTTTTAAAAAAGGTGGAAAAAAACGCTAAATAAATGCAGACAGACTTTTTGCAAGTCCAGCCACCGAGATTCAGTAGACATTGCCTCTCAAAACACTAGTCCTTTCCAGCTCCCTCATGGCTGGCTCAGACTCTACCTAGGGGAAGTAGACCCCCCCCCCAGACAGCAGTCCCAGGGAATGCAGAGATCTAAGCAATGGAGTACCTCCTCTTCTAAAATAGGGAGTGCTAAGCCACCCCCTTATGGAAAGAATTTGCATTGACTTTTCAATGCCACGTCTTACTTCTGCCCACCTACTTGTACCCCTAGGAGGAAAACTTGCCTCCCATGCAAAAAACTGGGCCTCCATCACCAACAATCGATGAGTCCTCAACATAGTGTCCCAGGGGTAAAATTTAATTTCCACACACTGCCACCCCAAAAGGGTTCCCAGACCTTCCTCCAAAACAGTGGGCAGAGGCACAAAACCAAGTTCATTCCTTGCTCTCCATGAGGGCAATTCAGCCTGTTCCTGCAGACCAGATAGGCCAAGGTTTCTGTTCCAGACTTTTCCTGGTACCCAGAAAAGAGGGCACCTGGTGCCCAGTCCTAGATCTATCCATTCTAAACACCTTCCTGGTGGTACCAAAATTCAAAATGCTCACCCTCCAGCAACAGCTTCCTGTGCTATCCAAAGATGCCTGGTTAGCCACCCTAGACGTAAAAGAGGCCTGTCTGCACATCCCAATCAGAGACATGCAGGAAATATCTTCATTTCAGGGCAGGATCTATGCATTATCAGTTCATAGGTAGGTACTAGACTATCGGACCAAGGGCCTACGTAAGCCTAGCCAGCAAGGTTCCCTGGCTTATGCCACCCAAGAAAGTTATTTTCCTGTGCCACTGTTGAGCAGAGACACAAGTGATCAGGGGGAGTATTTCCTATTTCCCATCCACTCATCAAGATTTTTCTTGGAGTGCTAATGAACTTTGCTTGACATAGATGGGTAGCCTGTTCCAAAGTATGGGAAGTCTCTGGGACAAGAATCTATCCCTCCAGCATGTCCTGTTTATTGTGGTGACAAGATTTAGGTCCCTAGAGCATGTAGCTCGGAGGGATTGGGGTTTCTTTAGGTGTAGCATGTCAAACAGCTCTGGGTTTGACATAACTTTATATGTTAGGCAGAGATCACCTCAGAGTAGGCGATATGCTACGGAGTAAAGCTGGAGTTTTTGAGATGGTCAGTGTAGGGCATTTGTTTGAGACCAATAATCCTCTTTGTGAGGTACTTCTGTGGCCTTTCCAGCTGCTGCAGATGTCTTGTGAGGTACATTCTAAAGGGTCTAATGAGTGTCGAGTAGAGGGGAACGATGACATTTTTTTTTTTCTGGATGAGAACCCTTTTATAAGAGGTGTGCCACGTAGAAGGACTTCCTGACTACTGTGGCGATGTGACTATCAAAGGAGAGACTACTGTCCACCTGGGTCACAAGGTTTCTCATCACACATTCGGTGTTAAGTAGATTGCTGCCTATGTGGTAGTTCCTGGGTACAGAGATTTTACCAAAGGGGATGACACCACTTTTTGGCATTGAGCTTGAGGCTATGGCTCTGACACCAGGTAACTGTCTCAGCGAGGCCCTTCTGTAGGATGTCCACATCATTTGGGGACGTGACTATGGCTCCTAGTTTGCAGTCATCTGCAAACTTCATTAGCCAGAGGCCTTCTGTGTTCGCTTGTACGTCAGAGAAGTAGATACCAAACAGGAGAGGTCCCAGGACTGAACCCTGTGGTACTCCAATTGTCACTGGTTTGAGGTCAGATTTGGAGTTTGCAACTTTTACAGTGTGGATTCTGTTGGTGAGCCAGTTGGCAACCCATCTTGTGATGTAGGGATTTATACCTTGTTTAGTGAGTTTAGCTATATTTCCAGAATGAGAGATGGTGTCGAAAGCCTTGGCGAGGTCAAGATAGGCTGTGTGAACCACCTTACCCTCATCTACGGCTTTGGTGACTGCCTCAAGGAAGTCTATCAGGTTGTTTTCACAAAATGCCTGGATCCAGCCATTGCTTTTTACAGACAAATATTCAAATTTACCCCTACTTGGACTGCCTGATTCAGGCAGACAGTCAGGAAAAGCTATTGCAGCACCTGACATTTGTAAAGGACCTACTGACCTCACTGGGGTAGACTGTAAACGAAAAGAGATCCAAACTAGTCCCCAGGCGGAAAATTTTATTCCTGGGAGCAAGCCTGGACACAGCATCCCAGATGGCATTCCTTACTCCAGAAAAACAAGCCTGTCTGACAGGCTACTTCTCTCAACTGGCCACCAGAACCTAGCTATCCACAAGCTCTAGGGTTCATGGCCTCCTGCATTCTACTAATTCCATATGCTAGACTGCATATAAGTGAACTTTAGTGGTACTTAAAAAGCCTTTGGTGTCCACATTCCCAGGACCTGAAACTGTTATACCTGTGATACCTTGTATAAGGAAAGTTTTTCTTTGGTGGGCAGCAGCATGCAACCACAAAAAGGGACTTCCCTTTTCACAACCCCATGCCACCCAGATCATAACCACAGACGCATCAGACTATGCCTGAGGTGTACACCTGGATGGCAGGGTGCTTTCAAGTTCACTGGAGCCCCAATTAAATTCATCTGCACATCAACCAAAAAGTTGCTACTGTTCAGCACTCTGACAGCTTTCAGACCCCTACTCTCTCCGGGGCCTCTACTGATCAAACCAGACAACACCACAGTGATGTGGTACATCAAGAAGCAGGGAGGAACCCACTCTGCAGGCTAGCCATGACCCATTGGCACACAGCTTCAGCAATGCATATTCACCTGCTAGCACAATTCCTGCCAGGCAACCAAAACTCTCTGGCAGACAACTTAAGCAGAAATCTCCTAGACCCACACGAGTGGCAGTTAAACCACAACACCTTCAGCCTCGTAACCCAGAAATGGGTTGCCCTGAAGGTGGACCTATTTGCCTCCTACAACAACCACCAGCTCAGCAAATTCTGCGGCAGGGAACCTCACAGCAAGGCCTAGAATGTGGATGCCCTATCCTTCCAATGGGTAAACCTCTCAATCTGTGCATTTCCCCCTCTACCTCTGCTTACAAGGGTATTACTCAAAATAAGGGAGGAAAGACCACCAGACTGGCCACACCAACACTAGTACCCACTACTGCACAGTCTGTTTCAGTTGCCTCCATGTCACCTCCCCCAGATTCCAACTCTCCTGACCCAGCAGAAGGGAGAGTTCTTGCATCCACAATTGCAGACCCTGAACCTGGCAGCCTGGCTTATTCTTTGACCTCTCCTCTAGTGGCCAGCCTAAGCAAGCAAGTCCTAGACATAAGGGAAGCCAGATGACCCAGCACTAGAAAATCCTATGGTGACAAGTGGAAAAGATATTGCTCCTGGATCTAGGCTAAAGGAGCTGATCCAGCACAGCCCTCCTTACCTCTCATCCAGGATTACCTAGCAGACCTACTTCACAGGGGCCTGTCCTTCTCTTCTATTAAAATCCATGCCTCTGCCATCTCTGCTCATTACATCAGAGCCACCTCTCCTTTCACACCCTCTCATCAAGCAGTTCCTTAGAAGGGCTAACAACTTAAGGCCACCCAGAAGAGCACCAACCCTTGCTTGGGAGCTTAACTTTGTGTTGGAAAAGCTCACGCTACCCACCTTTGAGCCTGCAGCTTCAGCAGAGTTACAATTCTTCTCCTGGAAAACAGCCTTGCTTCTGGCCATCACTTCAGCTAGAAGAGTGTCTGAGCTACAAGCACTCATGGCTGTGGAATATTTCATCATTTTCCATGCTGACAGGGTCTCCCTTAGGACTAACCCAACTTTCATGCCTTAAAGTGGTGTCCAGTGGGGCTTTCAACCCATCTGTTCATTTGCCCATCTTTTTCCCTAAACCTCAAAATAAGGGCGAAAGGATCCTGCACTCTTTAGATGTGCACAGACAGCTCAGATTCTACTTGGATAGGACTATGCCCTTTAGGAAAACTGACCAGTTACTAGTCAGCTTTGCAGCAAGGGCAGAGGGCAAGGCCACATCAAAACAAACCATTTCCAAATGGATAGCACACTGTATCCATTTCTGTTAGAAACACCATGGGAAACCACCCCCACAGGGGGTCGGAACACATTCCACTAGGGCAACTTCCACTTCTGCAGCTTTTCTCAGAGGGGTCCCTACCAGGGACATCCTGGAGGATGCAACATGGAGTTGTATTCATAACTTCACCAAGTATTACTATTTGCCTATCTTTTCCAAATCCAGGGCAGGCTTTGCAACCGCAGTCCTGTAGGGCTTACTAGCCAGCCCCAAATTTTCTCGACTACCCTTACCCATTTCTTCAGCTTTGGGAATCAACCCAAGTGTGATGACTGAAACAGTGAAACACGATGAACATAGTACAGTTGTGTACACTTAACGTAAATGTAGACGTTCGAGTGTATTCATTGTTGCAGTTCTGGTTTACCACCCTCCATCCCCCTTGTCTCTCTCTCTCTCGCTTCCTTACTCTTTACAGTGCTGTTTGGTATTTACTTTCTACTGGTGGTGTTATTCCACCATAACATAGCTCCCTATTTGGGGGCTCCTGACATTTGGGGCTAGAAAAACTGATGTCATGGCATCGGCTGCCTGTTTTTATACCACTGATGACTTGACGTCAGTCCTGGAGCGACAGCAACCAATGCAGAAATACTAAACCTCTGGTATTTGGGCTGACTGAGGGCTACCCCTGGCAGGATAACCCAGGTGTGATGACTGCAACAGTGAGTAAACACAAGCATGTACATTTATGGTAAGTGTACACAACTGTACTTTTTCCTTGTAGCCTTTACTTCAGCCAGAAGGGACTTGGCTACAAGCACTCATGGCCTCTCCACCTTACCTCATTTTCCAAAAGGATAGAGTACGCCTTTGCACTAACCCTTCCTTCATGCCCATAGTAGTCAGAGTGGTCACTTAACCAATCTATCCATTTACCCACCTTCTTTCCTTCGCCACAGAATGACAGTGCTCTATTCCCTAGATGTTCACAGGCAACTGAGGTTCTATTTGGATAAGACTAAGGACTTCAAAGTCCAACCAGCTGTTTATGTCCTTTCACCCCAGGACCCTGGGGAAAGCAGTATCCAACCAGACCATATCCTTCTGGATTTCTAAAACTATATCCTTCTGCTACTCCTTCCACAGTAAAGTTACCCCACACTGAGAGCCCAGTCTACCAGGGCTGCAGCCTCCTCCAGGGCTTTCCTGGAAGGCCTTGATACAGTCAACATCCTAGAGGCAGCTTCATGGTCCTCTGTCCATACTTTCACTAGACATTATAAATTAGATAACATCTCCAGAGCTAGGGCAAGATTTGCTAAAGCCATCCTTCATGGTTTCTTGGAGACTGCTACCCTCTTCCTCCATCCATTTATTGGGCTGAGCTTTGGTATTCACCCACATGTGAAAATACTGCAACATGAGACTAAGACAACACACATTAGTTGTGTAAAGTCTTACCATAACCATAGATGTCCTTCTCTTCCATGTTGCAGTATTCCTTTCCCTCCCTCCTACCCCCATAGAACCTTTTCCCTTTCTGAATGGCATCTTTTCAGCTGCCCTTAGACTATTTTCCGACTGGGCATTCAGTTCTGAGATCTGTGCATGCGGGTGTCCCATTTATGGCCCTCACGCTTTATGGTCCCAGGGTGACTTCCCACACACTTTACAGCAGCCAGGCTAAGCTTTTGTATAAGAGCCAGGCGTTCAGGTTGCCTGAGGTGGAGGATCCCCACGTGTGAGGATACTGCAACATGGAAGAGAAGGACATCTATGGTTATGGTAAGATTTTACACAACTAGTCCTTGGCAAAGATGAGTAAAGGCAAGAAAAAACAAACTGCTACTAAACCAGCACAGCTCCTGATGCCAAACAGCAGGACTAAACGCCTCCCAAACACACGAATGCTTGTTCTGGAAGTCAAAGGCAAAAACAACAAGCTGCTACTAAGCCCACACAGTTCCTAATTCCAAGCAGCAGAACTAAACACCTCCAATAAGCACAGTCAGAGAGGTGAAACTCGTCAAAGATAAACTCAGCCAGATAGCCAAACTCCCTGAAGCAGGTCTTTTTAAATTCCAAAGGGATAAGCAAACAAGACGCCAATAAACGAACGACTTCAATTTTATTAAGCACCACGATACTGCTTTTCGTCGGCGCCCTGCACCAACTTCTTCAGACTTTGAAAAATAACTCACGCTTGAGTGCTGCTACATTTAAAGCCATTGCAAGCAAAGTCCATTACGAAACACACCCTCCAATTACCTTAAAGGAACAGGCACAAGTAGCTTCAATCTTTTCTATCCCATAAACACACAATATAAAAAGTTGTCACAACAACCGTTGCAAGGTTGTCTTTTCATTCTCCCTCAGCCCATGGCCATAGTGACTGGATGCTTCCCAGATTGGGTGTGGGGGGGCATTTTCAGGGGAAGATGGTCCAAGTCACTTGGTCCCTTGAAGAGAGGACAAGCTGCATATCAGTGTTCTGGAAATGAGCCGTGCTTTTGGCATTACAAGCATTTCAAAACGTTTTCCCTTTCTGAACAGTTGCAATCCCAACGGACAGTATGTCAGTAGTTTGGTACATCAAACAAGGGGGGAAACCAGATCTTACCACTGTGTTGAGAAACTCTGAGGGTGTGGCAATGGGCGATTTTCTTCCAACCGCTTTCTAATTGCAGTGCATATTCCAGGGAAGTCCACAATAGCAGACAAACTGAGCTATTCCATCTTACTATCTCACGAGTGGTCCGTCAACACCAAGGTGACGCATGATTTTCCATCAGTGGAGTTGGCCTTGATGTGATCTTTTTGAATCTTCCCTAAACAAGTGCAGCAGCTTCTTTGCCCTAATCCCCCACCAGGGGAGTCACCAAGGTGTGCTCTGCTCCACGATTGGTCCCCCCCGGTCTTCTATATGCTTATCCTTTGACTCCTTTAATTCCCAAATTCCTTCAGAAAGCCGCCAGGTTGAAGAGCAAGGTCATCCTCATTGCACCCTACCGGCTTCTTCAGATTTGATTCCCCTTCCTTTGGCCTCATCTTTTGTTACCCACCTTGGATTCTGGATCCAACTCCAGACCTTCTGTCTTACCTGACAGGGCTGTTTCACCCAGACATCTCAAATCTCAAGATGACTGCATGGTTTCTCCAATTCCCTTAGTAGCCAGGCAACCAGTGCTGTCTTCGCATATCCGTTCTATACCTTTGCCTTTCCATAAACCTTCTATGAGGAAACTACAGGAGTAAATTGAGATTTGTGTATTGGACAGAGCAGAATCAGGTATACCCCTTCAGAGCTCTGATTCATCCTGTTCTTGAATGTTTAGCAAGTTTTAATGAGGGTGTGTTATATGGGTTGGAGACAGTGGCATTGACAAAAAGGCAGGAGTTTGAGCTGGATGTGGCAGAGTTAGATACTAAGATTTGCACTGGGTATGACAAGGGTGGACAGGATTAGGAATACGTATATTAGAGCATCAGCCCAGGTTGGAAGGTTTGGAGACAAAGCCAGAGAGGCAAGATTATGTTGGTTTGGACATGTGCTGAGGAGGGATGCTGAGTATATTGGGAAAAAGATGCTAAGCACGAAGCTACCAGGTAACAGTAAAAGAGGAAGGCCTAAGATAAGGTTTATGGATGTGGTGAGAGAGGACATGCAGGTGGTTGGTGTGATAGAGCAAGATGCAGAGGACAGGAAGAAATGGAAACGGGTGATCCGCTGTGGCGACCCCGAACGGGAACAGCTAAAAGATGAATGAGGGTGCTAGTTCGACTAAAGTTCAACTCGCAGCCATCTCTAACTTTCATTTGTGGTTTCAGAATTCTTCCCTAGCTTCCTCTAAACTGTGCAAAGCCTTTTTGAAAGGTACCCTTCTACGCAGACCCCCTTATAAAGATCCCATACCCCCCATGGGATTTAAATTTGGTATTGCAAGTCTTAATGCATTCCCCCTTTGAACATACAGCTAAATGTGATCCAAACTTTTTGACTTGGAAAACTGTATTTTTAGTTGCAGTTGCTAGAAAAATTTCAGAACTTCAAGCCTTATTTTCTAAGACCCCATACTTGATTTTTCATAACGATAGGGTCACCTTACATATCAATGCTTCCTTCCTACCTAAGGTGGTGTCAGAATCCAACATTAACCAAGCCATTAACCTGCCAGTATTCTTTCCAAACTTTACAAATAAAGGAGCATATATGCTGCACTTACTGGATGTTCAGAGACTGTTAAGTTTCTACCTACACAAAATGAGAGGTTAGACAGATCAGCTGATGTTTTGTGTTTCACTGTTGCAGTCATTACATTTGAGTAATCTGCTTGTAGGTTGCCCTCAGTCGGCCCGATTAACAAAGTCTTGGGTCCTGCGTCAGTTGCTGTCCCTTCTTCCATGACGTCAGGTCGTCAGGGGTATAAAACATGCAGCCGACGACATTACATCAGTCTTTCTTGCCGTGCGGTGCCCGAAGCAGAAGCAGTTCGCAAGTGCCGGTCGGCCGACTCCTGAAATTTTCATTTTCGGGTTTCAGAACCGAAGTCTTCAACTAAAGCCAAGTACCCCATTGGAGAAACTTTTTCTTGCTCCTTACCGATGTCAGTGAAAGTTAATAATTGCATTACTTGTGGAAAGCAAGTGCCTCATAAAGATTTTCATTCGTACTGTATTCCTTGCCTAGGCCCTGACCATGATGTACCTTGCTGTCGGTTTTGTGCTTTATTTAATCAGCGCACTGTCCATCTTCTGTATATTTTTGCCTCTAAATATTTTGGTACTCTGTTTAATTATCCAGAAATGTCATCAGCCGTCCGACTACCAGGATTCCGAAAAAACGCAAAGATAAAGACAGGCCACCGAGGTCCAAAACTGCCGACAACGCTTCTAAGCCAGTCGCCAGTTCGCCGGTACTCTGGCGCTTTCGCAGCCCCTGATACCCACTACTTCTGATTCACAGGCCTATACTGAGATCCATTCGGAGTCCAGTATGTCACGAGATGCTTCAACTATGGGAAACCCCCCCCCCCCTTCTTAGAGGCCTAGGACTGAGGTTGATTATGAATCTTCTGATCAGGATTCTGTTTTTTTCTGACTCTTCTGGTGACCTGGATTTGTCCTTACCTACGTATGAGGATTCTGTTGCAGAGGACTAGTCCCTCTGCTTCCCCTCCAGTGGATTTTTCTTTTGGGGAAACCTTACATTCTCTAAGGGAGCACTTCCACTGGGAAAGCCAGGATTGCTGTGATTCAGAAAAGAGGCTTAGGGATTTCCTTCTACCTCAGCATAGGCTTTTAGCTATTCCTCGTGTACTGGACATTGTTGATGCTTTCTCGGAATCTAGATTGGCCCCTGATTCCTTGCCTCCTCCTCCCAGAAAACCTGACAGATACTACAGGGTCCCAGAGTCCCACAAGTTCCTTTTCAAAAATCCTATTGCAGATCCAGAGACTATTTCACAGGGGGCCAAGGGCATTAAGGCTTCTACTGCTAAAAATCCTACCCCTTCTGATAGAGACTCCAGGGTGCTGGATAAATGGGGTAAGAAGGTTTACACTTCTGCAACCTTGGCCATTAGGTTTTAAACTGCCTTTTTCATATGTTAAAATATCAGCAACCTGTTATTGGACTGCATAAACAGAAAATGATGTAGATTCCTGACTGTGTGGAAAATTAAAGAATTACAGAATTTAATGCATTCTGCCGAACAAGTTGGAAAACATACTTTGCAATGTAGTTTTGATTCATTAGAGGCCTCTTGTAGGGCTACTGTTACTGGGTCTGTGCTCAGAAGGCATGCTTGGCTTAAGGAGCAGTCCTTGCCTGATCATGTTAAAGCTAAATTGTTGGATGCTCCTTTAAATCAGGACCACCTGTTTGGCAACAAGGCTTTGGAAGTTCTTAAGATGGAAGATGAAGCTAAATCTATGCAAACTGTTAAAGATTTTTTACAAGTTCAGCCTCCTAGATTTAGTAGGCACTGGCCCTCCTAAAAATTGGTCCTTTCCAGCCCCTTCCAGGTCTTCTCAAGCCAAACCCAGACGCAGCAAAAAAAACAGATTTCAGTCCCAGGGGACTCTCAGAACTAAGCAGTGGGGGGCCTCCACTTCCACCCCCCACCCCATGGTAAACTGTCTCAATGACTTCCTTTTAAAATTTCCAAGCACTTACCATCTGACTGCCCTTTTTGGGGGAAAGATTGCTCTTCATGCAAAGAATTGGGAACTTATTACCCAGGACAAATAGGTTTTAAATATAGTGTCCCTGGGGTACAGATTTCACTTCCACACGTTGCCAACACCAAGTGGATGGCCGGACCTACCCCCAAATCAGTGGGCAGAAGCACAAAAACAAGTACTTTCTCTCTTAAGCATGGGGGCTGTTCACCTGGTACCAGAAGAGGAAAAGGGACAAGGTTTCTACTCGAGACTTTTCCTGGTACCCAGGAAAAACAATTCATGGCATCCTATCCCGGACCTGTCTACTCTAAACACCTTTTTGGAGATTCCAAAATTCAAGATGCTAACTCTTCACCAATTACTTCTTGTGCTAGGCAAAGATGCCTGGTTGGCAACACTAGATTTAAAAGAAGCATACCTGCACATCCCAATCAGGGAATCTTGCAGAAGATACCTACGCTTCAAAGCAGGCTACACGCGCACTGCTCTTTGGCTTATCTACTGCACCCAAGGTATTCACAAAAGTGCCTAGCTCCAGTTATTGCATTTTGCAGGCAAAGAAATATTCAAATATACCCATACCTGGACAATTGTCTATCAGGCAGAAAACCAGGACATACTTTTGAATCATCTGGCCTTTGTAAAAAGGGTTCCAACTTGTCTGGGGTACACCTATAAATGAAAAGAAATCACAACTGGTACCCTGTCAACAAATTATATTCCTGGGAGCAAGCTTGAATACAACTTCCCAGATGGCTTATCTCACGCCAGAAAAGCAAATTAATTTGACAACTTACTTCAAACAAGTGGCTACAAAAACCCTGCTATATCTGCAAGACAAATACTGCAAGCCTTGGCGTTCATGGCCTCCTGCATTCTTTTAATTCCATATGCAAGACTGCATATGAGGAAACTACAGTGGTATCTAAAAAGCCTATGGTATCAACATTCTCAAAACCTAGAAATGGTGATTCCTGTCATACCTTGCCTACACCTAGAGATCCTTTGGTGGGCAGAGGCCTGCCACCAAAACAAGGGACTACCTTTCACACCACCCTCTGCCGCCCAAACCCTAACAGATGCATCAGACTATGCATGGGGGGCTCACCTGGCAGGGAAGTGCATTTAGGGCAAATGGAACCCAAGTCATATGCACCTGCATATCAATCAAAAAGAAATGTTAGCTGTACATGATGCTCTGACAGCCTTCAAGGACCACATTCTTCCAAGACAACTAATGGTAAAGACGGACAACACCACTGTTATGTGGTACATAAACAAACAGGGGGGTACACATTCTTACCCCCTCTGCAGACTAGCCATGGCATTGTGGAACGCAACCTTGAGCTACCAAGTGCACCTACAAGCTCAATTCCTGCCAGGAAAATTAAATACACTGGCAGACGGACTAAGCAGAAATCTCATGGACCCACACGAGTGGAAACTGGAACCAATGATTTTCAACATGTTGAGTGGGGGAGCCCAGATATAGACCTGTTTGCTTCTCCCCAGAACTACCAATTGGACAAATTCTGCACAAGGACTCCCCACAAACAAGCCTGGAAATTGGATGCTCTGTCCTTCAGCTGGTCTATGCCTTCCCCCCCTCTGTCTCTGCTCTCCAAAGTACTACTAAAAGTCACAGGACAAACCAAGAATGATTTTGATTGCTCCAGACTGGCCTTGCCAACACTGGTACCCCTCCTGCTCAATGTGTCACTGTTATCTCCATGGCACCTGCCTCAGACTCCTTCCCTGCTGTCTCAGCAGGAGAACCAGATTCTGCACCCTCAGCTACCAACACTGAACCTTGCAGCTTGGCTAATTACTTAATCTCTCCTTTACCATCCCTCAGCAAACATGTGATGGATATCATTTTAGAGGAAAGGAGGCCTAGTACTAGAAAATCTTATGCTGAAAAATGGAAAAGATTCTGTGCCTGGAACCAATCTCAAGGGATGAGCACAGCAGCACCCAGTTTACCTCAGATTTTACAGTACTTAACTGAGATGCTTCACAAGGGCCTGTCTTTTTCCTCCATTAATCAAGTAATCTCCGTGGTATCCCCGAAGTCTCAAAAAAACCCACTAAAGTGTCGTGGGTCTAAAAACAAAACAGTGTAAGAAACTTCTCTGTGTGGAAGATTTTCAGTCCATATATTTCTAGTTAATCACTGTATATTAATCAGATCAGACAATAGTAGTAGAAGTAGCGATCGTAAACTTGTCAAGTCAAAAAGTAATAGAAAATATATAATTCTACAGCATTACTAAGTATCCGAAAGTAATCCAAGCAAGGCAGGCAGTTTGTTTCCAGTCAAAAATCCTTTATTAAGTACACAGACAAGCGACCCAAGTAAAACAAAAAGAGAGAGAGAATTTCCTCACAAGCTTTCTAAATATATATATACTTTTTATCAGGCATGGTAGTGGTTTATTATGCTGTAAAACAGTGTTATTGGTACACATGTTAAATTCACATTCCTTCCCCCATCAATGTGACATTCGAGCTGGTCCTGCCCTACCTAGTAGCTGTCATAATAATATATAGCCCTAATGTACTTTAATGGTGCATCTTATTTAACCAAATTATTAAGTCTGTGATTTTATACAAGGCAATATACTGCATGGCTGGAAATATATCAACCTTAGTTCATCTGGATCGCATAGACATGGGTGATCTTGAAGGCGACATCCCGAATATTCTGGATAAACAGGAACTCATGTGGCAATTAAAGCTGAACTCTTAGAAAGCCTGGACTAAACTACTACTGTTCAATTAAAAGTGCACTGGAACTTAGAAAATTGCCACATTGTTTACATGACTAATTGTATTTTATTTTTTTCTACAAATCGGTTTTAAATACCATTTTAAATCATTTGAAATTTAAGTGTATATTTTGTTTCCATCATCATACATACATTTTTTTTTATTTTTTTCTGGTTCTCTTTTTTCCACTTTATTCAAAATGATGGTAATAACAATACTAACTAATTATACAATTATATAGGTTTTTAGGGTTCTTGTACACCGACCTGAAGAAGTCTAGAAGGACGAAAGTGATCTTTGTTAACAATAGGTTATGAAAATAGAAACTGATTTTTACATGCAAAATGTATATGTATATATTTATATATAATTTTTGATCGCAAAATGAACCAAGGTTGATATATTTCCACCCATGTAGTATATTGCCTTGTATAAAATCACAGACTTAATAATTTGGTTAAATAAGATGTACCGTTTAAGTACATTATGGCTATATATTATTATGAGAGCTACTAGGTAGGGCAGGACCAGCTCGAATGTCACACTGATGGGGGAAGGGATGTGAATTTAACATGTGTACCAATAACACTTTGTTTTACAGCATAATAAACCACTCCCATGCCTGATAAAAAGTATATATATATTTAGAAAGCTTGTGAGGAAATTATTACTCTAGTTTTGTTTTACTTGGATCGCTTGTCTGTGTATTTAAAGGATTTTCGACTGGAAACAGACTGCCTACCTTGCTTGGATTACTTTCGGATACTTAGTAATGCTGTAGAATTATATATTTTCTATTATTACTTTTTGACTTCATGAGTTTACGTTCGCTACTTCTACTACTATTGTCTGATCTGATTAATATACAGTGATTAACTAGAAATATATGGACTGAAAATCTTCCACACAGAGAAGTTTCTTACACTGTTAATACACGCCTCGGCCATTTCAGCTCATTATAACACAGAAACCTCCCCATTTCTCTCATCCACTACTCAAGCAGCAACTCAGGGGGGCCAAAAATATGAGACCACCCAGGAGAGCTCCAACCCCAGCCTGGGACCTTAACTTTGTCTTGGAGAAACTCACTCTGCCTCCTTTCGAGCCAGCTGCTACTGCAGACTTAAAATTTATTTCTTGGAAAAAGGCTTTCCTTTTAGCAATCCCTTCAGCTAGAAGGGTATCTGAATTACAGGCCCTTATGGCAGTAGAGCCTTTCATCATCTTTCATGCGGACAGTGTGTCACTCAGAACCAATCCATCCTTCATGCCCAAGGTGGTATCCAGTGTGGCACTTAATCAGTCCATTCATTTGCCAACCTTCTTTCCCAGTCCACAAAATAAAGGGGAACAGATACTGCATTCCTTAGATGTGCACAGACAACTTAGATTCTACTTGCAGGACTAAGCCTCAATCGAAATCTGAACTGTTGGTAGCATTTGCTGCAGGGGCAGAGGGGAAGGCTATTTCAAAATAAACCATTTCTAAATGGATAAGCCATTGTATTCATTTTTGCTATAAGCATCATGGAAAGCCTATCCCCCAGTAGATCAGACCTCGGTCCACCAGGGCTGCATCTAAATCTGCAGCCTTTCTCAGAGGCGTCTTTACCAGGGACATCCTAGAAGCTGCTACCTGGAGTTCTGTACATACTTTCACCAAGCATTATCATTTGCCAATTTTCTCTAAATCCAGAGCTGGCTTTGCCACTGCAGTCTTGCAGGCCCTTATAGCTGGCCGTAATGCTATCCTCCTCCCAACCATAGCTTTTGGAATCTACCCAAATGTAATGACTGCAACAGTGAAACATGAAGAACATAGTACAGTTGTGTAAACTTACCATAAATGTAGATGTTTGAGTGTATTCACTGTTGCAGTCCTGGTTTACTCTCCCTCCAGCCCCCTGACTTCTTTTGGCTGTACCTCTACTTTCCTTTACTGTGCTTAAATGCCTTTTTGGTGTATTTGTTGGAGGTATATTTTTGTGCTTTTATGTTTAATTGCTTCCCATTAGGGGGGCACCTGACTTCTGGGGCAAGAAAAACTGATGTAATGGCATCCGCTGCATTTTTTATACCCCTAACGTCATGGAAGAAGGGGCAGCAACCACCGACGCAGGACCCAAGACTGTTAATCAGGCCGACTGAGAGCAACCTGCAAGCAGATTCCCCAAATGTAATGACTGCAACAGTGAATACACTCTAACATCTACATTTATAGTAAGTGTACACAACTGTACTTTTCCTTTGCGCATAGTAAGTTGGGCGAATCAGTTACAAAGGTAACTATAGCTAGCTGAAATTCACAATCACCAACAAGAAACTGTAACTGTAAAATCCACAATAAAAAGCGGCAGGACCCAGAAACTGCAACTAGTCCAACTTTATTCACTAAAACAACCACAATTAGCTCTTTCGTCTGTGATAAATAGACTTCATGAAGCACAGGGAATAGTCTCAATCTAAAAAGATCTGCCAGAACACAAACCTCTTGCTATTCCCCTTGATGTTCTTTGTGTTTCACTGTTGCAGTCATCACCTGTGGGTTATCCCTGATGTGGTAGCCCTCGGCCGGCCCGAATACCAGAGTCCGTCTTTTTCTGCCTCAGCTGCTGTCGCTTGTTAACTGACATCAGGTTGTCAGTGCCACAAAGCAAGGCAGCCGACGCCATTACATCAGTCTGTCTTGCTGTGGAGCCCATAGCAGAAGCAGTTCTCAAGTGTACCGGTCAGTCGCTACCAGAGTTTGAATTACAGCTGAAAACGTCTAAAGCAAAGTACCCCATTGGGGATCCTTTTTTCTTCACTAACCAATGTCTGAAAAAGTTAACAACTGTCTCTGCCTTTGGAAAGCAGATCCCACCCTGAGACTTCCATTCATACTGCGTCACTTGTTTAGGCCAGACCACAATGTCCCCCGTTGTCGGATGTTCTTCGTCTCCCATTGCTGCAGTCCTTACATATGGGTAGTCCGCTGTCCACAATCGGCCCGAATACCAAAGGGCTAGAACCGGCGTCGGTCATAGGCGCCCGAGACTGACGTCAGTACGTGCCAGTACAAATGCGCATGACCGACGCCGTATACTCAGTCTTTCTTGCCGCGTGGTCCTAAGCAGAAGCAGCCTTTTGCAAGTGCCGTTCGGCATTCTGGAATTGTCGGTTTTTGAGTTTCAGACCGAGACCAAGTTGGCTAAGTACCTGCTAGACACTTTTGTCTTTTTCTTGCCTCAGTATTGACGGATGTCAGAAAAAGTTAATAACTGTATTTCTTGTGGGAAACAGATTCCTCATAGGGATTACCATTCACTCCATATTCCTTGTTTAGGGCCTGAGCACGACGTGGTTGGGTGTCGCTTTTGTGCTACTTTTAACAAGCGTACTATTAAACGTCGGTTGGACTGTGCTAAGCTTGTGTTTGGTAAACATTGTAATTACAACATGCCGTCGGATTCTCCGACGCCTGGTTCTTCTAAGAAACGCAAAGAGAAGGCTTTGCGGTCCAAACAGGATGAGTTGTCCACTCCGGAAGCCGGTTCTGTAGAACCACCGAATACTTCAGCGGCTCCTTCTGAAAGTTTACCTGAGTCTCAAGGGGAGCCTTTGTTACTACAGGAAGTGGCTTCTCCTGTGTTAGGCCAGGCTGAGGGTGCTTCTCAGATGTCGGTGGTTCCCTCCCCTCATAGGATAGTTAGGCCTCCTCCTTCTCAAAGCAAAAGCCATTCTAAGTCTAAGTCTGCCCCTGCTGGTGCTAGTCCCCAGGGTCCAGCTCCTAGGAAGCACATGTTAAAGATGGCTGAAGATTTGATAACTTTAATTAGGGGTTTTATGCCCCCCCCCCCCTGAGAAGAGGCCCAGGATACAGACAGAGTTGGAGGGTTTGGTTCAGTCTTCCAATGAGTCAGATTCTTCTGTGGAAGAACTTCAGGATTTTCCTCCCTATTCTGATTCGGAGGCTGAGGACACTACTCCCTCTGCGTCCCCTCCAGAAGATTTTTCTTTCTCTGAGACTTTGCATTCCATGAGGGAACATTTCAAATGGGAAGGCCAGGATTATTCTGATTCTCGTAAAAGGCTAAGAGAATTCTTGTTTTTGCCTCAGCATAGGCCCTTGGCTATTCCTCCTGTACTGGATGTTGTTCAGGATGTATTTTCTGAGGCTGCCCTTAACCCAGATTCTCTGCCTCCTGCCCCGGTTAAACCAGATAGATACTACAGGGTTCCGGAAGCTCACAAGTACTTATATAAGAGTCCTAGGGCTGATCCAGAAACTATTACTCAAGGCCCCAAAGGTGTTAGGGCTTCTGTGGTTAAGAATCCAGTTCCTCTGGACAAGGATGCTAGGGCCCTGGATAGGTGGGGTAAAAAACTGTATACCTCTTGTACTTTGGCTATGAGAGCTTTAAATTGTCAGTTTCATATGCTCAGGTATCAAAATTATTTGCTGGGCCAAATGAAATGTAAAGTAGATGGTTTAGCTGAAGGTATTGAATGTAAGGAGCTTCAGGATTTAGTGCATGCTTCAGACCAAGTTGGTAAGCATTCTTTGCAGTGTGGTTTTGATGCTTTACAGGCTTCTTCCAGGGTGGCTGCTACTAGTTCAGTTGTTCGCAGGCATGCCTGGCTTAAAGATCAGACCTTGTCAGAGCATGTTAAGGCTCGAATTATGGATGCTCCTCTGCAATCTGATGTTCTTTTTGGCCCTCCAGTAGAGTCAGTTTTGAAAAAAATGGAGGAAAAAGCTAAGTTTATGCAGACGGTTAAGGACTTTTTACAGGTTCAGCCCCCTAAGTTCAGTAGAAATTGGCCTGCTTAAGGGATGGTCTTTCCCCTCTTCGGATTTTCAATCTAGGGGCAGGTGAGGTAGAGGTAGGGCTTCCTCTCAGGGCCCTGTTACTTCTAGGACTTTGAGTTCTTCTACCCTTTCTGCTGGGGAGGGCAGGGGTCAGTCCTTTCGGAAACAGACCCAATGACCTGTGTCTTCAGCTGCCGGACTCTGCCTTGCTGGCAGCTCCTCTAGGAGGAAAACTGGGACTTTTCAAAAGGAATTGGCATTTGGTTACCCAAGACAAATGGGTATTGGACATAATAAATCGAGGCTACAAATTTTATTTTCACACATTCCCTCCTTTCAAAGGTATGCCGGATGTGCCTCATCAGCAAAGACTGGAAGCACAGGCACAAATTTCTTCTCTGCTTCAGTTGGGAGCAATACAGGAAGTACCTTCTGCAGAACGGGGCACAGGGTTTTATTCCCGTCTTTTCTTAGTGCCAAAGAAAGGAAATACTTGGAGACCAATTCTGGATTTGTCCATTTTAAACACCTTTCTGGAAATTCCAAAATTCAAGATGTTAACACTGCAACAGCTGTTACCTATGTTGGGCAAAGATCACTGGATGGTGACTCTGGATCTCAAAGAAGCCTATCTTCACATTCCTATCAGGCCCAGTTGCAGGAAATTCCTGAGATTTCGGAATGGGAATTTGCATTATCAGTTCTCTGCATTGCCCTTTGGCTTGTCTACTGCACCCAGGGTATTCACAAAAGTCCTGGCTCCAGTAATAGCTTTTCTCAGACTAAAAGGAATTCAAATTTATCCTTATCTGGACGATTGTTTGATTCTGGCTCAAGGCAAGCACGAACTTCTTCAACATCTGCAGTATGTAATGACAGTTTTAAGTTGCCTAGGGTATTCTGTGAACAAAATAAAGTCCAGTCTAGTACCCTCACAAGAGATCAGTTTTCTGGGTGTAAGACTGAACACAGCTGCTCAGATGGCATTTCTTACCCCGGACAAACAAAGAAATCTTCACCTATACTTCCAACAGTTATCAGTAATGTCCAGGCTGACTGCAAGGACAGTCCTTCAAGCCTTGGGGTTCATGGCATCTTGCATTCTAGTACTTACCAATGCCAGACTGCATATGAGGAAGCTGCAATGGTATCTCAAAAGCGTTTGGACTCAACACAGCCACGATTTGGACACTGTCATTCGGATTCTGCCTTGCATTCAGAAAGAATTTGTGTGGTGGGCTCAGGAATGTCACCTAAACAAGGGACTCTCTGTGACCCAACCAGAGGCAAGTCAGATATTAACGACAGACGCCTCTGAGTCAGCCTGGGGAGCTCATTTCACAGGAAAATGGATTCAAGACCTTTGGCCCCCAGAGCTACTTCACTTGCATATCAACATGAAAGAGATGCTGGCAGTTCAATTGGCTTTGGAAGCATTCAAGGGCCTACTTCAACCAGGACTGGTGTTGATTCAAACAGACAACACAACTATCATGTGGTACATCAACAAGCAGGGGGGAACTCATTCTTACCCTCTTTGCAGACAAGCAATGCTGTTATGGGAAACTGCTTTAAATCTGCACATCACTCTTCGAGCACAGTTTCTGCCAGGAGCACAAAATTCTTTAGCAGATGTTCTGAGCAGACAGATTGTGGATCCTCACGAATGGAAGTTGGACCCTCAGGTATTTCTTCAGTTGACCATGGCTTGGGGAACTCCAGACATAGATCTGTTCGCTTCTCCTCTGAATTTCCAACTGCCACTGTTTTGCACAAGGCTGTTTCATCCAACAGCCTGGAAAATAGATGCACTATCCTTCAGTTGGAGCAACCTTCACGTGTATGCTTTTCCTCCCTTGCCTCTTCTTCCAAAGGTACTGTTGAAAGTCAGGAGGGACAAACCTTGCATGATCCTTATAGCACCGGATTGGCCTAGTCAGCATTGGTACCCTCTGAGGAGCTTAATTCATGGGACACCTTGGCCATTACCACAGATTCCTCACTTATTGTCTCAGGAAAACAATCATTTTCTCAATGTCAGGGTGCAATCCCTACACCTGACAGCCTGGCGCATTCTGTTTTAAAGAAGGAGGGCCTTCAGCTCCCTCAACAAGTTTTGGATGTTATTTTGGAAGCCAGGCGACCTAGTACTCGAAAGGTTTATGCTGATAAATGGAAGAGATTTTTTCTTTGGAGTTCAGCTAAAGGCTTTGATGTCAAATTGCCTAATTTGAGTTGTACATTGCAATATTTGACTGTATTATTGGACAAGGGTTTGTCCTTCTCTTCTGTAAAAGTGCATGCTGCAGCTATTTCTGCTCACTATGATTGTGACCCTCCTTTGTTTTCACATCCACTGGTTAAACAGTTTCTTAGAGGGGCAAAGAATATAAGACCCCCACGAAGAGCTCCTACTCCTGCCTGGGATCTTAATTTTGTTTTGGAAAAGCTGACTCTGCCTCCTTTTGAACCTGCAGCTACAGTTGAATTGAAGTTGTTGTCTTGGAAGACTGCTTTTTTGTTGGCTGTTACTTCTGCTAGAAGGGTATCTGAATTACAGGCCCTCATGGCAGTGGAACCTTTTCTGATTTTTCACAATGACAGGGTTTCTTTACGTACTAATCCTACTTTTATGCCTAAAGTGATTTCTAATGTGGCATTGAACCAATCTATACATTTGCCTACTTTTTATGCTAACCCCCAAAATAAAGGGGAAAAAGTTTTGCATTCTTTGGATGTACATAGGCAGTTAAGGTATTATTTGAGCAGAACCAAAGAGTTCAGAAGATCTCAACAATTATTTGTTTCTTTTGCTTTGACTTCACAAGGGAAAGCTGTCTCGAAACAAACTATTTCCAAGTGGACTGGCCATTGTATTGCTTTTTGTTACTCTCAGCATGGAAAGGATGTTCCAGTTGGGATCAGGCCTCATTCTACTAGGGCTACGGCCACCTCTACTGCTTTTTTGAGAGGGGTAGCTACTAAAGACATTCTAGAAGCAGCTACTTGGAGTTCTGTACATACCTTTACAAAGCATTATCATTTACCTCTTTATTCTAGGTCTAGGGCTGGGTTTGCCACTGCAATCTTACAGGGCATGTTAGCAGCTCCTAATGCTATTTAGTTGGCCAGCCTCCCTTTTTTCCGTTGCTCTGGGATTCTACCCATATGTAAGGACTGCAGCAATGGGATTCTACCCATATGTAAGGACTGCAGCAATGGGAGACGAAGAACATAGTACAGTTTTGTACCTACCATAAATGTAGATGTTCGAGGATCTCCATTGCTGCAGTCCAATTTTCCCTCCCTCCTTCCCCCTTTTTAGGTTGGGTTTTGGGTGGTGTTTCTTGCATTCTGGCGTCTGAGGCAAGAAAGACTGAGTATACGGCGTCGGTCATGCGCATTTGTACTGGCACGTACTGACGTCAGTCTCCGGCGCCTATGACAGACGCCGGTTCTAGCCCTTTGGTATTCGGGCCGATTGTGGACAGCGGACTACCCATATGTAAGGACTGCAGCAATGGAGATCCTCGAACATCTACATTTATGGTAGGTACAAAACTGTACTTTCTCTGCCCTTTTAAACACGAGAACCATTCGTCATAGAGCTCTTATTATAGACGGGCATTTTGTCTTCAGTGTTAGCATTCCGAAATGGCGTCCATCAGCCATCAATTCGTAGACATTCCGAACAAACGTAGACATAGAGACAGACCACACAAGGCTATGCCTTCCGACTCTACCACTAAGCATTTAGTCAGTTCTCTGGAATTCAGTGAGGCGCTTTCGCAGCCCCTGATACGATATCTACGCAGGTCTGTACTGAGACCCTTTCAGAGTCCGGTATGTCGCAGAAATCTTCGTCTTCCAAGCCTTTGGTTGTATCTGCCTCGGTTGGGTCCAGAGCCACTATGCAGGCACCGGCTTCCAAGGAGGCCTTTTGCACTACCAAATCTAGACAAAAAGCGATGTCTTCTCATCTGACTACCGTTTCTCTCAGGCCGATGGATACTCTTAGACCTAGAAGCCAGGCCAGTCTTAGAAAAATCTACTTCTAGCCACCATCTTACTCCTGCTCCACCACCCCAAGCCCAAATGCTTAAAATGGCAGAGGATCTTATCTCCCTTATAAGAGGTAGGCGGGCCACAACTTCAAAAAGGAAAAGACACCCTTCTCCTGAAGTACTGACAGAACAGGATTCTGAGGAATCGGATTATTCAAATTTTGAAGAGGAACAACCTGTGACTGCTTATGAGGATTCAGATGCAGAGGAATCCAGTCGTCCTGCCTCCCCACTAGAAGAGCTTTCGTTTGGGGAAACCCTTCACACCCTCAGGGAACATTTCCACTGGGAATCCCAGGACTTCCCAGGAAAAGGCTATGAGAGTTTCTAGACCTGCCCCAACACAGATCCATGGCCATCCCCACTATCGTAGAGGTGGTGGATGATATTTTCCATGAATCTAACTTGATCCCTGACGCCCTCCCACCTGCTCCCAGTAAGCTTGACAGGTATTAGAGTGCTGGATTCTCACAAGTACCTGTACAGAAATCCTTCTGCAGACCCAGAGGTCATTACAGAGGGACCTAAAGGAGCTAAGGTTAGTTCTGCTAAGAATCCTATTCCTTTTGACAAGGATTCCAGAGCTCTGAACAGATGGGGTAAAAAAGTGTACACCTTTGCAACCTTAGCTATCAGAGCACTCGGCTGTCAGTTCCATATGTTAAAATATCAACACCACACTTTGGAACTATTGCAGCAAAAGATTTCAACCTTTCCAGACTCTGCCAATTCAAGAGAGTTAACAGATTTACTGCACTATACTTGTCAAGTGGCCAGACACTCATTGCACTGTGAATATGACACCCTAGAAGCCTCAAGCAGGGCAGCAGTGTCAGGATCTGTCATTAGGAGACATGCATGGTTAAAGGAACAGCCTCTCCCTGATCTTTTCAAGTCTAAATGAATTGATGCACCCTTGGATAAGGACGGCTTGTTTGGAGTAAAAGCAGAACAGGTGCTTAAAAAGATGAAAGGTGAAGCAAAATCTATGCAAACAGTAAAGGATTTCTTTCAGGTACAACGTCCTAGGTTCAGCAGGAACTTTCCCTCTAAGCACTGGTCCTTTTTCTCCACCTAGCAGACGGGGACAAAGTAAGCCCTGCAGGGACAGACCACCCAGGCCCCTATCCCAGGGATAGCAGAGAACCCAACAGTGAACTTTTTCCGCCCCAAAGGCAGGGAGTTTTAAGCCATTCCTTTATGGCAAAAACTCTCAATGACTACATCTCCCACCCTCTGCCCTCCTTTCACTCACCAAAAGATAAGAGGAAGGCTCTCCCTCTGCATTGGCTTTCTGTTACAAAGGATCTCTGAGTCTTAAAGGTAATTTTTCAGGGATACAAATTCTCTTACAACGAACTCCCAATTCCAAGAGGGGTACCCAGACTTGCCTCCAAATCAGTGGGCAGAGGCACTGAAACAAGTCCAAACTGTCATATCCCAAGAGGCAGTAGAACCTTTCCCTTCAGATCAAACGGGCAAAGGTTTTTATTCCAGACTATTCCTTGTTCCCGGAAAAGAGGGCACTTGGAGCCCCATCCTGGATCTATCCATTCTGAACACCTCCCTGGTGGTCCCC
Organism: Protopterus annectens; assembly: GCF_019279795.1. Lineage (NCBI taxonomy): Eukaryota > Metazoa > Chordata > Ceratodontiformes > Protopteridae > Protopterus > Protopterus annectens. The sequence continues at coordinate 336,266,233 of NC_056738.1, read as the reverse complement.
AATTCAGAATGGTAACTTTGCAGCAGCTGCTGCCTATGCTGACAAAAATGCATGGTTAGTTACTACAGATCTAAAAGATGCCTACCTCCACATCTCCATAAGGGAATTCTGCAGGAAATTCCTGTGCTTCAGAGCAGGCTCACAACACTCAGTTCTCTGCACTACCCTTTGCCTCATCTCCTGCTCCCAGGCAGGGGTGTAGCTAGGATTTTCAAATTTGTACTGACAGCTCTCAAACTGCTACCCCCCTCCCCAGCCAAGCTACGGCCATTCTCGTAATTCACGGTTCGCTCTTTTAGTGTCAATGAAGAGGCATTCGCTGTAATGCCTCTTCAGTAATATAATATAAATTCACTCAAACTCGGTTCCTTGAATTGAAAATTAACCTGAAATGTCAGTTCTTTGAAAAATGCAGCATGGTAGTTGGGGTAGACTTCATGCTTTTGTTTTCTGTAAACAAGGTACAGGTTTTGAGCTTGAGTAAATTACTAACAACCTGCTACCACTAACTAGGATGTTTCATTCACACACACACCCCTACCTACCTCTTAGTGCAAGAAATATGGACAAAGCCCAAAATAAACAGGGACAGATATTAAATAATGTTCGTGAACTTGGAAAGTTGCTAGAATAACAGGATTTGTGCTAGTATGAATTTTTCTAAAGGACATTAAGTCTGAAGCTCAAATGTCTGTCATTATTTAGCAGCTTCAGCCTTCAATGATTTTCTAGAAAATCACAAAATTTATGAGGAACATACAAAAAATATGGGGCAAAAATCTGGACATTCTGCAAAATGTGGACAGTTGAGAGGTATGCTACCTACCACACACACACACACACACACACACACTCAAACACACACAACACCTCTCAACCTCTTACAGCAACAAACTCATAAATAAAACTGAGGCAAAGGCCCAAAAATAAGGATTTTTTTTTTAAATATTGCTCTTATAAACTTAGAAAGATAATAGAATAGTAGTAGGTCTTGCATCAGTACGAATTTTCTGAAAGGTATGAAATCTGAAACTGAAATGTCTGCATTATTTTCTAACTTCAGTCTTTAACAATTTGCCACTAATTTGCCAGAAAACTGCAATTTTATGAAAAACGGACCAAAAATGTGTTGCAAAAATATAAAATTGCCAGACAATACAGCTGGGAACCTGTCAAAGGAGGGACACCATTTTAATATGAGCACAGTTAACTTAGAGCAGCTGACAAAATTAGAGAATCTACATGCATTTCTGAAATAAAAGTAATGTATAACTCTGATCATTACAGTTATTTATAAAAGTAAAGTAAACCCTCTATGTTTTCTTCCAAAATTGCTATTTTGTGGAGGGATCATTGGGGGAAGAGCAATATTTTGAGCTAAAATCAGGGACAGTTGAGGTTTGGCTATGCCTAATTCTGTAAAGCAATTTATTTGCATGTACCTCTCAACCTGTTAATGCAATAAATCTGGACAAGGCCAAATATATTGAGGGAACATATAAACAGTACTAAAAATTGCTCTTGTATAAACTGGGACAGTTGATAGAACAGGTCTTATTTTAGCATGCATTTTTCTGAAGGTTATAAAGTCTGAAACTAGTGTGTCATTATTTAGTGACTTAATTCCTAAATCATTTGCCAGAAAACCACAAATTAAGGAACAAACCAAAAATAAGAAGCAAAAAATCTATTCATTCTTTGAAAATCTGGACAGTTGGGAGGTATAGTTCAGCTGGGGCTGTCTGTTTGCCGCCCTTCCCCCTCACAAAACCATGGTCGAATGGAGCCTTCCCCTGCAGCCATTCCAATGATCCATTGCTTTGCTATTTCACTCCATTTACCATAAACACTAATGTGCATACTGACTTACTTCTATGATGATTTGAACTTCATTTGAAAGTTTTATTTTGCATTTTACAGCACAAACACCAAGACATCTGCTAAACAAGCTTGGCATTAAAACTTCCCTGCCCTTGAAACTCACATTCATTGAAACAACATTAAAACCCACATTCAAAGAAAAATACATTTTACCCGTGGCAGATAAAAATTCATTCTGGGCTGCTTTTAAATCATAGGCCCCTTGCATATGAAACATACATGTGCTTTTTGATACACCTTCCTATTGCTTTGAACATTTTTCCAGTAAACAATGAAACAAAACTGCCCAATTCAGAACATTTCCATCATAAAAGTCGTCAAACTTTTACAGTCCACCATTATCAATAAATAATATGCACAATCTCTGAAGTAGTAAAAAACGTCATCTAAATAATTCCACGTTAAATAAATCTAACTAATGAAGAGGTTGCTGCTAGCAATCACCTTTATATTTCATGACTTCACCGAAAAATAAAGTGTCTGATGCCCCTGAGGAATAAATTGCCTAAATTACATTAATAATAAGCTAGTAATATTGCAATAAGAAATGGATGGCAAATTGATAACAGGCTCATAGTTAGTGTCTTAACTTTCAGTACAGCAGCATTCACCCCTTATGGGAGTAGAACCAACAACCTTCTGCATTAAAAGCAAGTACACAACATTTTGTGCTACTAGCAATGTGAGCCGACTTAGCATAATCAGCACTAAACTTCTCTTCCCCTGCAGCGCTCAGCTCCTTGTAAAATCTACGCAATACTCAACTACATCTCAACTTCGCAGCACAAGAAGTCTGGAAAAAGCCAAATTTTTTGGGGTGGGTCAAAAGGGCAAAAAACAAGAACACATTAAACATTGCTTGCATAATCTTGGAAAGCTACTAGAATAAAATGCTGTGTTACCATCATACATTTTACTGCCAAGGTCACTGCAAAATAGTCAGAACAACATACCACTATGCCAAATCACCTGCTTTGTGAAAGAGAGGAAGACTGAAACTTAAATGGCTATCATTTAATGAATTCAGTTCTCACCATAGCTGTCAACCTCTTAGCACAAAACACCTGGACAAACCCAGTAATGAGGGAATACAGCCCTCAAACATATTCAGTGAATTCAGTTCTTGCCATAGCTGTCAACCTTAGCACAAAAATACCTGGACAAAGCCAATAACATTACAGTCCCAAAAATAAGGACAAATTTCAAATAGTCATAAACTTAAAAAATTGCTATAAAAAAGGTTGTGTTAGTATATATTTATTGCTAGAATAAAAAGCTGTTTTACTATGTCACAAACACAGGGATAAGATGCAGACTCCACACAGAAGGCACCACAGCCAAGAATCAAACCAGAAAATCTATAGCTGTGAGGCACCAAACTTTTACTTCCCTGAACATGAAGACTTGAAATCTTCAGAGGCATGTCTCTGAACATTTTGTTTTAAATAAACACTTACAATGCAGATCATAAAGCATAGCACCTAACAAGGTGGATCTCTTTACTATTTCACACATAGTAATTCATCCACAAATAATGAGCATCTATCATCAGCACAAAAGGTGTTAATTACAAACTTTCCTAAGAGTGACCTAGGTGTCCCTAAATTAAATTGTAATGAAGACATCATAACATTGATGGGGGTACAAATAAATGCTAGAACTGAAAGTCAGGATGCTAAGCCTGTGGCACAGGGCAGCTGAGAAGTGGCACTGACAGTCTCATGGTATTACTGCCACACTAAGCTATGTGGGTCGAGCACGTGTATACAGCGAGGGACATTAGACAGCTCCTTACCGTCATCATTCTCATCAAACACTGGAGTTTTATGGGAGTGATTAGCACCCATAGTCCAGATCTTACACATCCCCTGGAAAATCTTGGAGAAAATGAGTCAAAGGCATCCCACACAATGAAAGGACACCCCACGCACGTTCACTATATCCTGTTATAGTATCCACGACTGGTAGGAATCCCTGTTTGTCTCCTTGTTACTTTAAAAACGAAGAATCCTGGCGTTTACCGGCGCAAATCCACACAGAAAGAGAAATAATCCAAAACAGACACAGATGATCACCTGTAATTTAGCATGGAGATTCTGCCTCAAGGAGGAAACGAGGGAGCCCTCTGTTAGATAATATCAACGGAAATGAAAGTGATCCATCTAGCACGGACAGCAACTGCCACTGGTGCGCTACTCATTTTATGCACTTCTCATAGCTGGCTCTCACGGGAAGGCGGTGGTCCACTGACTACTAAACGCGTGCACAGTAATAAGGTCCACATACCCCACGTGCAGCCACTTACTTGACCACAAAAATATGTAGCGCTCCCTTAATACCACATTGAAAAGAGTATGTTAACCTTTTACAAAGCTGACCTTCGGGATTGATGGGACTGCACGATTCCTCATAGAAAAGAAACAAGTATACGGTTAGGACAACTTGTACTTTTTTAGCACATCATTTTTTATCAGTCTCACACTATATGTTGTCATAAAAGTCCTAGTGCTAACAAATGTGCATGCCACACTTGTATATACATTTCAGTACTATAAATGTATAAGTAGTTCAATCTAGCAATTTAATTTCCAGTCAGATAAAGGTAATGATCAGTTAGTAATTCACTGTCACTTGATTATTGCTGGGAAGAAAACGTCACTTAAGCTGACCATGCTGGACAGCAATGTCATCTCTCGCTTAAAACAAACACACACACACACTCTTCATATTACTCACCAACCCTTGTACATACAGTCCATAACGCCCTTCCGCTCGTGTACATCCAACATAAAGTCCATAACGCTTCGACCAACATCATGCTTGAATCCTTAATAAAGTCCATAACGCTTCCAACATAATGCTTGAATAATCCTCCCGCTCGTGTAACATCCAACATCCTCCCGCTTGAAAACGGCCGGAAATACATGTGCGGTGAGCTCCATAGCTCCATTCCGACTGGCTGCCCTGATGAGCTGACGTCATCGTGCAGTAAAGCGCGAAAAAAAAATTTAAAAAGCTACCCCCTTCTAAATAAGTTGTACTGAAATCAGTACAGTGCGTATGCCTCCCGACGTCCCTGTGCAGGTCTTCACCAAATGCTTAGCCCCAGCCATAGCATTTTGCAGACAGAGAAATATACAGATTTACCCTTATCTGGACGACTGCCTAATTCAGGCAGAGTGCAAAGAAAAGTTGCTCCGGAACCACCTCCTATGACCTCCTTTGAGTTCACCATCAATGAGAAGAAATCAAAGCAAATATCCTCCAGGAAGATCATTTTCTCGGGAGCACTGCTGGACACAGCATCCCAAATAGCCTTCCTGTCCCCAGAAAAATCAGAGCTTCCTGCCTCTCCTTTACCCAGCTGGCTGCCAGAAGTCACCTCACTGCGAGGAAGTTCCTGCAAGCCTTGAGGTACATGGCATCTTGCATCCTCCTAATTCCTCTGACCAGGCCTTGCATGAGAAAACTTCAGTGGTATCCAAAAAAAATGTTGGTGTCAGTGCGCTCAGCCTCTAGAGACCCCTCTCCCTCTGATCCCCTGTATAAGAGCAAAGTTTCTCTGGTGGGCAGGGGCCTGTCAAGAACAAGGCTCTTCCCTTAATCCTCCTCCCAACCGGGCAGACCACCACCGACGCCTCTGACATTGCTTGGGGCACTCACCTAGCAGGCAGGTGCACCCGAGGTCTTTGGGATGCCCAGCACCTTCCCTTACACATCAACCAGAAAGAAATTATGGCAGTACAAAAGGCTCTGACATCCTTCAACCCCCATCTCAGGTCAGGGGATTTCAAAATGGACAACACCACAGTAATGTGGTACATCAGCAAACCGTGAGGGACCCAATTTTACCTTCTGTGCAGGCTAGCTATGAACCTCTGGCTGACAGCCGCCTCCTCCTTGGGATTACACTTAATATCCCAATACCTACCAGGGCTCAACAACACCCTGGCAGACCACTTGAGCAGAAACTTACTGGACCCCCATGAATGGCAGCTCCACAGAAAAATTTTTTTGCAAGTCGCTCAGGACTGGGGAACTCCGGAGGTGGATCTTTTTGCTTCGCACCTCAACCACCAGCTGAAAAAAATCTGTACCAGTGAGTATCGCCACCTAACATGGAAGGTGGATGCCTTGACCTTCCCCAGGAACTTCCCTGATTGTGTATGCTTGCCCTCCTCTACCTCTTATTCCCAAGGTACTGATCAAGATAAGGGAGGAGAGACCAAAGGCCATCCTCATAGCTCCAGATTGGCCCAGCCAGCATTGGTACCTCTTACTGCACAGTCTGACATTACAGCCTCCCAGGTAGCTTCCCTTGATCGCAACACCTCTTTACTCAGGTGGAGTGAGGGGGGATGCGGCACCCAGACTTGCAGCGTTCTGAAACTGTCGGCATGGCTAATACTCTAAAGGCAAACAGGGGGCCCCTGTTAAGCAAACGGGTCCTAGACATTATCACAGAGGCCAGAAGGTCCAGCACCAGAAAATCTTACGCAGGGAAAGGGAAAGGATTCTGCTCCCGGAGCCAGTCCAGAGAGGCCAATTTGTCACAACTTTCCATCCCTCTTATCCTGGACTACCTAGCGGAGTTACTCAGTAGTGGCCTCTCCTCTTCTATTAAAATCCATGCCTCAGCCATTTCAGCTCATTTCAATACAGATCGGCCCCAGTTCTCACATTTTTTGATTAAACAATTCCTTAGAGGGGCTTCTAATGTCAGACCTCCCAGAAGGCCACCCATGCCAGCCTGGGACCTGAGTTATGTTTTGGAAAAAGTAACCTTACCACCCTTCGAACCTGCTGCTGCAGCAGACCTGAGATACTTCTCCTGGAAGACTGCTTTCCTACTAGCTGTCACCGCAGCCAGAAGGGTTTTAGAACTTCAGGCACTGATGGGCCATTAAGCCCTTCATCATTTTCCATGCAGACAGGGTCTCCCTGAGAACTAATCCCTCCCTTATGCCCAAGGTGGTATCTAATGCGACTCTCAACCAGGCCATACATCTACTCACCTTCTTTCCTAACCCTCAAAACAGGGGGGGTAAAGAATTCTGCACTCACTAGATGTAGACAGATAGCTCAGATACTTACCTGGATTGTACTAAACCCATCAGGAAAACCAACTTCTTGTTAGCTTTGCCCCAGGGGCAAAGGAGAAGCCCATTTCCAAACAAACCATTTCCAAATGGATATCGCATTGTATCCAGTTCTGCTACAGATTACATGGGAAACCACCCCCTAAGTCTGTTCATAACCATTCCACTAGGCAGCCTCCATTTCCATAGCACTCCTCAGAGGAGTTCCCACCAGGGACATCCTGGAAGCTGCCACGTGGACTTTTGTCCATACATTTACAAAGAATTACCACCTACCTCTTTTCTCTAAGGCTAGGTCAAGGTTTGCCTCTGCAGTTCTGCAGGGCATGCTGACCCCATGTCTAGGTCTCTTACTAATCCTATCACCCCTCCCCTCAGCTTTGGGAATCCTCCCACAGGTGATGACTGCAACAATGAAACACGAAGAACATAGTACAGTTATGTACACTTACCATAAATGTAGATATTCGAGTGTATTCACTGTTGCAGGCCTGGTTTCCCTCCCTCCTTTCCTCCTTATAGCCTCTTTCCTTAGGGAGACATAAGCTTCTTACGGGGGCTTTTAGCCACCAGGACCACTTTATCATGTTTCCTTGGGCTTCTGACTGGTTAGGGCAAGAAAAACTGATGTAATGGCATTGGCTGCCTTGCTTTATAGCACCGACTACCTGATGTCACTCAACAAGCGACAGCAGCCGACACAGAAACATTGACTGTGGTATTCGGGCCAACCGAGGGTTACCACAGCAGGGATAACCCACAGGTGATGACTTAAACAATGAATACACTCTAACATCTACATTTATGGTAAGTGTACACAACTGTACTTTTTAGAGGTGGTTGAGGATGTCTTCCTAGATTCCTCCTTGAATCCTAACCCCCCCCCAGCCCCTCCAAATTCAGACAATCTTTATAGGGTACCAGACTCCCTTAAATACCTTTTCAGAAATCCATCTGCTGATCTAGAGGTGGTCACCCCAGGACCCAAAGGAGCTAGAACCAGTTCCTTTAGAAACCCTTTACCTACAGATAGAGAGCAGGGCCCTTGATAGATTTGGGAAAAAATGTATACCTCAGCCAGCCTAACCATGAGGGCTCTCAGCTGTCAGTTTCACATGATTAAATATCAGCAAACCATCCTGGATCAGCCAAAACAAAAGGTCTCTTCTGGTGAGGATAAAAATCTTTCTAAGGAGCTTTTGGATCTCTGCCACTCCAGTTCACAGGTAGCTTAGGCATTCCTTACACTGTAGCTACCATGTTGTGGAGGCGTCTATTCGGGCAGCAGCCACTGGTTCTGTTATTGGAAGGCACGTGTAGCTTAGGGAATAGTCTATTCCTGACCATTTTAAATCTAATCTTGATGCTCCCCTAGACAAGGACTTTCTCTTTGGATCTAAAGCTGAGGATGTTCTTAAAAAGATTTAAGACCAAGCCAAGTCTGTGCAGACTGTGAAAGACTTCAAGTTCAGCCACCAAGGTTTAGTAGGAACTTCCCTATTAATGGAGATCCTTTCCCTCCCAATCTAGAAACAGGCAGAGTAAACACCAATGGGAAAGGAGAGACCGGCACTGGCAACAGCTGCAGAGATGCAGGTAGTGGACCTTAAAAACTTCCAGGCAATGGATTTCTAGGCCACAGACATCTGTCCATGTAATAAGATTGAATGTTCGATTGTGATAGTTCAATAGAGGTGTTTAAAAAAATTGAATATTCAGTTGATAGGTCAGGAAGAGAAACGTGATTGATCTTATTTGCGGGTAAGGGAGGTAGCCATCAGCTTTTAGCTCAAGAAGACCCCTGTGGCTCATTTATGGTGGGTAAGGCCTGTGGCTTCTACTCCAAAGACCATCTGTCTGAATACTCCTAGAAAACTTAAGCATTTCTAACTGTATTCTAGTCATCAAAGACGACTGGTTCAATTTTGCTTAAGGTCTCTCTAAAGCAGATGTTCTTCGTGTTTCACTGTTGCAGTCATTACACTTGGGTTATCCTGGCAGACTACCCTCAGTCGGCCTGAATTCCAAAGTCTAGGTCTGGCATCGGTTGCTGTTGCCTCTTCCCTGACGTCAGTGTGCCAGGGGTATAAAAGATGCAGCCGACGCCATTTTCTTCAGTCTTTCTTGCCGCGCGGTGCCCGAAGCAGTTCGCAAGTGCTGGTCGGCCGACTCCTGAGATTTTCGTGTTCGAATTTCAGATCCGAAGTCTTCATTAAAAGCTAAGTACCCCATTGAGGAAAACTTTTTTCTTGCTCCAGACCAATGTCAGAAAAAGTTAATAATTGTATTTCTTGTGGGAAGCAAATACCTCCATAAGGACTTCCACTCTTACTGTATTCCTTGCCTAGGCCTGACCACGACGTTGCTAGTTGTTGGTTTTGTGCTAGATTTAACCAACGCACTATTAAGCGTCTCTACGATTTTGCATTTCACTATTTTGGCAGAAGATTTCATTACAATATGCTGTCGGATAGCCATCCGACTACCGGAATTCACAAGAAACGCAAAGAAAAGGACAGGCATCCAAGGTCCAAAACAGATGACAAGACTTCCTCTAAGCCAGTCGCCAGTTCGCCGGTTCTCAGTGAGGCGCTTTCGCAGCCCCTGATGCCCGCTACTGACTCCCACGTGGAGTCGACTAGGCCGCTGGAAGCTCAGGGTGTTGGACCTTCGGAAACAATTCCCTCAGATGGGTCTGGAGCCGCTGAGCAGGCATCTGCTTCTGAGGGTGTTTTCAGACCTAGTCAATTATTCATTAAAGCGACTCCAGCAACAAAGGCAAAAGCACCTTTAAAGACAAAGAAACAAGTAGCAGCCTCATGGTCACCCCTCCATGCCTAAAAATCAGATGCTCAAAATGGCCGAAGACTTAATTACTTTGATCAGGGGTTCCCATCCCCCTCCTGATAAAAGGCCTAGGCAAGAGACAGAATATGAATCTTCAGATCAGGTTTCCATTTCTTCTGATTCCTCTTCTGATCAGGAATACTCTCTTCCTCTCTATGAGGATTCTGATGCTGAAGAATCTATCCCTTCAGCCTCTCCTCCTGAGGATTACTCTTTTGGGGAAACCTTACATACCATGAGGGAACATTTCCACTGGGAGAGCCAAGATTATTCAGAATCTAAGAAAAGGCTCAGAGACTTCCTTTTACTCCCACAACACAGGCCTCTAGCTATTCCACCTGTTAGACATTGTAGATGATGTATTTTCAGAGTCCAGTCTAACCCCTGACTCCTTATCTCTAGCTCCTGTCAAGCCGGACAGGTGCTACAGGGTCCCTGACTCTCATAAATTCCTTTTCAAAAACCCTGCTGCTGACCCTGAAACTATCTCTCGGGGGCCCCAATGGGGGGGTCAAGGCTTCCACTGCAAAAAACCCTCCCCCCTCTGACAGGGATTTTAGGGGTCTGGACAGATAGGGAAAAAAGATTTACACTTCTGCTACCTTGGCTATAAGGGCTTTAAATTGCCAGTTTCATATGCTCAAATATCAGCAGTGTGTTATGTCACTGCTTAAACAGAAAATGTTGATAAATTCTGAATGTGCAGAAAACAAAGAAATGCAGGATTTATTGCATGCAGCTGAGCAAGTTGGAAAGCACACTTTGTAATGTGGTTTTGATTCTTTGGAGGCCTCCTGCAGGGCTGCTGTCACAGGTTCTGTCAATAGGAGGCATGCTTGGTTAAATGAACAAACTCTGCCAGATCACGTTAAAGCAAAATTATTAGCTGCTCCATTATAGCATGATACTTTGTTTGGTGTTAAAGCAGAAGAGGTGTTAAAATGGAGGACAAAGCTAAATCTATGCAGCCTCCAAGATTTAGCAGACACTGGCCTAGAAAGAATTGGTCCTTTCCAGTGTCAGACAGACCACAAAGGGGCTGATACAGACGCCCAAGAGGCAGATCCCAGCCCCAAGGTTCATACAGGTCTTAACAATGGGGTGCTTCTACCTCCAAAAGTGAAGAAGACAAATCACAGCCTTACAGGAAACAGTTCCAATGACTTCCCCTGCCTGCGCAAAGCACGTATCTTCTGGCAGCAACTTTAGGGGGGAACTAGCACTTTTTTCTCAAAATTGGCACATAACCCAGGACAAATGGGTCTTAGACAGTGTCACAGGGCTACAAGTTTCACTTTCATACCCTGCCAAGGGCAAACAGTTGGCCAGAGCTACCAAAAAAACAATGGGCAGAGGCACAAAACAAGTCTCATCCCTCATGGACATGAGGGCCATTCAACAAGTACCAGAGCAAGAGCAGGGACAAAGATTTTATTCAAGACTGTTCTTGGTACCTAGAAAGGACAAAGCTCGGAGATCAATACTGGACCTATCTATTCTAAACACATCTGGATATACCAAAATTCAAAATGTTGACTTTACAGCAGCTTCTGCCCATGCTGGGCAAGAAGGCTTGGCTTGTGACTTTAGACTTAAAAAGAGGCATACCTGCATGTCCCAATCAGACAAACATGCAGAAGATACCTCAGATTCAAAGCTGGCTCAATGCACTACCAATTCTCTGCACTGCCCTTTGGCTTATCTACTGTGCCCAGGGTCATCACAAAGTGCCTGGCACCAGTAACTGCATTCTGCAGACAGAGGAATACAAATATATCCTTACTTGGATGACTGCCTCATACAAGCAGAGAACAAGGACATCCTACTACAGCATCTGGCGTTTGTAAAGAGATTACTACCATGCCTAAGGTACACAGTCAACGAACAGAAATCAAAACCTAGTACCCTCTCAAGAGATAATATTCCTGGTTGCAAGCTTAAATACAACTGCCCAGATGGCTTATCTCACACCAGACAAAGGCAACTGACTACCTATTTCAAACTGTTGGCAACAAAGGCACAGTTATCTGCAAGAAAAATACTGCAGGCTTTGGGCTTCATGGCATCCTGCATTCTACTAATTCAGTATGCAAGACTGCATATGAGGAAACTTCAGTGGTACCTAAAAAGTGTTTGGACTCAACATTGCCGCAGCCTGGAAACAATAATTACTTTCATTCCCTGCCTGCAACATGAGTTTCGATGGGCGAAGGCCTGTCACCAGAACAAGGGACAGCCATTCACCTTACCCCAGCCAGGCAGACATGGACAATGGATGCATCAGATTGTACTTGGGGGCCCACATGGCAGGAAGATGTATTCAAGGCACATGTTCCGTCAACCAAATGCATCTACATATCAATCAAAAAGAGATGCTAGCTGTTCAGAATGCCCTGACAGCCTTCAAGGACCTACTTCATCCGGGACAACTACTAATAAAGACAGAGACAATACCACGGTCATGAGGTATATAAACAAGCAGGGAGGCACTCATTCTTACCCCCTCTGCAGACTAGCCATGACTTTGTGGGACACAGAATTGACTTACCAAGTACATCTGCAGGCACAATTCCTGCCAGGAAAGATAAATGCTCTGGCAGGCGAGCTAAGCAGAAACCTCATGGATCCCCACAAGTGGAAATTGGATCCACAAGTCTTCAACATGATAAGGAAATTGGGATGCCCGGACATAGACCTATTTGCCTCTCCTCACAACTGCCAACTAAAGAGATTCTGCACAAGGACTTATCACAGACAAGCATGGAAAGTGGATGCCCTATCTTTCAGCTGGAAAAACTTAACAGTGTATGCCTTTCCTCCTCTGCCTCTCCTCCCCAAGGTACTCCTAAAGGTCAGACAAGAGAAGCCAAAAATACTGATTGCCCCAGACTGGCCCCGCCAGTACTGTTATCCAATCCTAAGGAACTTGTTTCAATGCCCAGCCTGGACCTTACCTCAAGTACCTCATCTACTGTCCCAACAAAACAATTGGATCCGGCACAGCCAACTCAAAACCTTAAATCTGGCAGCATGGCGGATAATGTCATACAAAACGCAATTCTCACTAAAGCGGTGATGGATGCCATTTTGGAGGCCAGGATTCCTAGTACTAGAAAGTCTTATGCTGGAAAATGCAAGAGATTCTGTGCCTGGAACCAGGCACAAGGAATTGACACAGCAGTACCAAATATTCCTCAGATTTTGCAATACTTAACAAAGATGTTGGACAAAGGCCTATCCTTTTTATCAATTAAAATTCATGCCTCTGCCATTTCAGCTCATTACAATACAGAGCCACCAATATTTTCTCATCCTTTAAGGCAATACCTCAGAAGAGCCAAAAACATAAGGCCTCCAAGGAGAACACCAATACCTGCATGGGACCTCAATTATGTTTTGGAAAAACTCACTCTGCCCCTTTTGAGCTAGCAGCTACAGCAGATATAAAGTTTTTATCTTGGAAAACAGCTCTGCTCCTAGCAATAACCTCTGCAAGACGAGTCTAAGAGCTAGGCGCTCATGGCTGTGGAACCTTTTATCATTTTTTATCCAGACAGGGTTTCTCTGAGGACAAACCCGACATTTATGCCTAAGGTAGTGCCCAGTGTGGCCCTTAACCAAACAATTCATCTGCCTACTTTTTATCCAAACCCACAGAATAAGGGGGAGAGAATTCTGCATTCTTTGGACATACACAGACAGCTACGCTTCTACTTGAACAGAACCAATGCTTTCAGAAAGACAGCAACTACTAGTGGCATATGCTGCAGGATCACAAGGAAAGGCTATCTCAAAGCAGACTATTTCAAAGTGGATAGGCCACTGCATTCATTTCTGCTATTCACAACATGGTAAGCCAGTGCCTAAGGGCATTAGGCCACATTCAACCAGAGCAGCAGCCACTTCAGCAGCCTTCCTCAAGGGAGTACCAACCAAAGACATTTTAGAGGCTGCTACCTGGAGTTCAGTGCACACCTTTACAAAGCACCATCATTTACCACTCTACTCTAAATCCAGGGCAGGTTTTGCCACTGCAGTTCTGCAGGGCCTCATAGCCGCTCCTAATCCTATTTAGCTCCAGCCTCCCAACCATAGCTTTGAGATTCAACCCAATTGTAATGACTGCAACAGTGAAACACGAAGAACATATTACAGTTGTGTACACTTACCATAAATGTAGCTGTTAGTGTATTCACTGTTGCAGTCCAGGTTACCCACCCACCATCCCCCATCTCTTTGCTGGAACTTATCTACACTTCTCTAATCTATACAACCTATGTGGTGTATTTGCTTGTAGATGAAGGTATTGTATATTTTGGTGCATGCATGTTTTACTGGCATATTTTTTGCCTACCCTTTTGGGAGCACCTGACATCTGGGGCAAGAAAAACTGAAGAAAATGGCGTCTGCTGCATCTTTTATACCCCTGGCACACTGACGTCAGGGAAGAGGCGATAGCAACCGACGCCGGACCTAGACTTTGGAATTTAGGCCGACTGAGGGTAGCCTGCCAGTGTAATGACTGCAACAGTGATTACACTCAAACATCTTCATTTATGATGTGTACACAACTGTACTTTCTGTCTACAGCCTTTCTTTTTCCTCAACATTTTAGAGAGGAAAAGAGATATGAAGCAGATGCAACTTTATCCTTGGACCCCAAATTTCTGACATTATTGCTTACTACTATGAGCTGCTGAAAATAGACATTTCCTAAGCCTGTTGCTACCCCACAGTTTGGAAGCACTGCAAGATTCTTTTTCATCTGCTTTATTTTCACCTGATTTTCTAACCTCCAGCTCCTGAGAGGTCAGACAGACTTTATAAAGATGCATTTCCTTTGATCAGTGTTGCAATATTATTGACTACACTTTATAGGAACTTTCCTTTGGGAATAGTGATAAAAATAATGCAGCACTTCAGTGAAGAAGACAGAGGTGTCCGTAGACAAAAAAAAAAAAAAAACATTTTATATATGTGACCCCCCAAACCTTCATCCATTCTACTACTTTTGAAAGCTTTACACACCTTTTGTCACTGCTTCCCTTAATCCAGAATATCAAGCACCCTCACTGCTTCCCTTAATCCAGAATATCAAGCACCCTCCCTCGTCCCCAAGATGCTTGATAGATTCTGCAAGGTTTCCTACTCCCATAAATTTCTTTATAAAAATCCTTCCTCTGTCCCTGATATTTCCTTGGAATGTGACAAGCCTTACAAACCTGTTCCCATCTTTGTGCATTGCCTAATGACAATGGTAACGATAAGGCTATTAACAGATGCAGAAAGAAGGTTAACATATGTACTGCTTTCTTGCCAGGCTTCTTGGGAGATGTACTTGATGTAGACATTAAAGTCAAAGCTTTTTCTGTTCTGAACTCTGCCACTCAAGTGGTTAGACATTCAATCAAATGCAGTTGCGATACAGATGATGCATCGTCCAGGGCCGGTGCTACTTCTGTTTTGAGAAGATTATCTTTGCTTAGACTATGGTCCCTACACACTCCACTGGATAAGAATTTATTTTTTTTTTTTTGGCCCTGCTGCAGCTGACATTTTCAAGAGTTTACAGGAGCGGTAAGGTTATGCAAGACTTTAAGCAGAATTTTAAGCATATCTTCCTTTCCATTGTCCACATATTTCAGGGAGACCGTCCTAAGGCTGGTCCTTTTTACAAAAAAATAAAAATGTTATCCTAACAAAAGGGGGGAAAAGTTAGTTTTGGGACACTTCAAAACCAGAATTCAGAGGGAAATATATTAGAATGGGGAGAGGCTAAAAAGAAATTTGGACTGCAGGCTAGTGATAGTCTTCCTTATCCGGGATTAATGTCAGAGTACATGTAAGCAAAGAGAAGGGATAGGGGAATCCTCTATGAAAGATCTACACTGGCTGAAATTTTAGTTGAATCAAGAATGGAAGCTGCTGTTAAAGGGTAATTAGTAAATCATGTAAAGTATTTCCCAGTAACTATAGTAATCAAACAGAGGGGGTCAAAAAACACTGGGAGAGAGATTAGATGAGCAGTCCACAAAAAAATGGAAGGACATGTATGGCTTCCAAATGTGGAACAAAATCTAGAAAATTTGGGAATTTTTGCCTGTTTGTATAGATACGCAAGCAGACTCCACAGAATTTTAATGTCAAATGTTGAAGGTGTAATCGGGGGAAGAAAGAGGTACACGGAGGCATATATTCTCAGTGTAATGAGTTTGCAAACTAAAAATTCCTTACAGAGTACTCTGTCAGGAATACTGAACAGGCAAATGAGTGTAACTGAGGAGATGAATTGTTTAAGCTGTAATATAGGTCTGAATTTCCTAAATATAAGACCTTGTTAAATTTATTCTGGTGGCTACCAAAAAGCAATTACTAAAAAATGGAAATCAGTCTAAAGTAGCAATACTTGAAATAATGAGTATTGTAACAAAAATAAAAGAACAGGAAGTTGAATCTTTAGAAAAGGTTAGGGATAAATTACATAGAAAAAATGGAAATGATGGTAACAATACATGCAGAAAAATGTTTTGGAGGTGGACTAAGGTTTAAGAGAAGGCAAGAACTGGACACTTTATATACTGCGGGTTCAATTATATTGCATAGAACAATGCATATGATATATAATGTTTGTAATTGTGAACTTGGTTAATATGGTTTGGTTATTTTTATACAAATGTAATTTTTATCTATGTAAGAGATATTTCACTAGCTTTTAATTTAAATTTTTAGTCCTTTCTTGATTATCCATCCTCCTTATGACTGTCTTTCTTTGCCTCCCATTGCTCCTTCCCACATCAGTTAGGTCTTATTCCACCTGTCAAATAATTTCCCTTTCAGTTTGGAAATTGATAACTTTGGCTGTTAGATTCTCATCATAAAGAAAGGATGCCAGATGTCCCAGCTTTCCCCTCTTGTCATCCTAGGTCATTAGATAATCAAATCTGTTTCATAAAACACTCCAACACGTAGCAGAAAATAAACGCCAACCACGGAGATGAAAAGTCAAAACACTTTAATTCACATGTCCTGGTACCTCGGCAATTCGCCTTCAGTGGAACAATACATCAAACAAAACCCATCTCCTTAAATACAAACAAATTGCATATTTTAGACATTGGACAATGTGAATTTTCATTGTTAAATTAGTGTTTAAGTGGTAGATTTATGGGTATTTCTGTGAAAATGGAACTTTTATATCTGTTTAAATGTTTTGTAAAGCAGTTAAGAAAAAGTTTCAATTAAGTATTTTACAATTAATTGGTTAATAGATTAATGAGTTTGTGTTTGTATTTAAGGAGATGGGTTTTGTTTGATGTATTGTTCCACTGAAGGCGAATTGCCGAGGTACCAGGACATGTGAATTGAAGTGTTTTGACTTTTCATCTCCGTGGTTGGCGTTTATTTTCTGCTACATGTTGGAGTGTTTTATGATACTTTTCTCTTTTTGGTGTTTCGTTATGGATCGTGCTGTAGCAGAAGGCAATGCTAATGGTGATAATTTTTTGTTCACTGAATTTCTTAAAGAAAGAGAAAGTTTGCTACTTCTGACTTGTGGCTTACTAATGCAACTGAATCCTGTTCGGATGATTTTGCCCGGCTAGAGAGACTAATGTCCAAGGAGGTAACTGTTTTATGATTCCAAGTTGTTGGAAAAATGTTTCACTGAATATCACCCCTAGAGGACTGCGCATCGCTAGGTTACCTGCCGGTGGTTTTGGTGAGGATGAAAGTGATTTACTTTCATAATGGAGGCAGGTAGCACAGGACTGCACTCTCGGTTGGCTGAAAATACTCATTTAAAGAAATAGCAGAACTGTTGAAAGTTTGCGCAAAGAAATTATTAAATTACAACATGAGCTGATGGACAAGACTTCTAATGTTTTTCAAGGTACTTTCAAAGTCATAAATGAAAAGATCAGTAAGGTGGAGAATGACGTCATTGGGAGGAAGAGATCCAAGCTCAACAGAGACATTAGAGATTATGAAAGGAATGAGATTTTTGATTGGCCTCGTAAGGGTCGTCGTCAGCGTCGGAACAGTAAGATGCGTATGCCCAGAAGTGAAGATGGATCATCTTGTTCCTCTATGGAGACCATCGGCAGTCGTAAGAGCGTGTCATTTGAAGAAGTTGGAAGAGAGAGTTCTACTGAACGGGTTGGAAATAGCAGGACTGATCTCAATGCAAGCAAGTCGAATGTTCAGACCCGTTCTAAGAAGAATCAGGGGAAGACATCTTTTTTTCACAAAAATTAGCTGCAAGTGCCACCCGGACTTTGAATTCAAATGAAAGCATAGTTTCTAATGTGAACTTTTTGAAATTTCAAGCTGACAGCAGTTTTTCTTCATATTTTGATAGTATGAATATTGTGAATCTTTCTGATGTTAGTTTGTCTTTTGAAATTTGTAATGCTTTACGTAACGGCACTAAGTTTGTTCCGACAAAACTGCCTATGTTATCTGATGTTCTTTTGGATGTTAAAATTTGTTCGTAAATTAAATTTAAAAGTTTTTTTCTGAATGCAATGTTCATGGTTGTAAGGACTTTTTGGATGACCATGATAACATGATAAATGTACAAGAAGATGATGAGTTGCTCAATATGAGTATTTGACATCCCCGATGGTTTGGTTTTTGAAAATGAAAATGTTTGTGATGACAATCAGGATGGTAGACTTTTTGGTATGGGTTATACTCGTTTAAGTCTGCCGTATTTTTCTAATGATAGTTCCTTTTTGCCCCCGAAGCAATCTGTTGCCATTAATGTTTTTTGAAAATGTGGTTTGTGCAAGAATTGAAAAAGAATATTTAGGTTTTTGTAAGAAGAAAAGACCATTTAATCTTTCTAAGGCACAATGGCTTGCACTTAAGGAATTTAGAACTACTCTAGACAAATTGGTTGTAAGACCTGCTGATAAAGGGGGCAATTGGGTTGTTATGAACAGTGAAAAATACGTAGGCAGTGTTGAGCCACTACTTAGAGAAGACACCTATGAAAAATTAGGTTTTAACCCATTGAAGCATTATTCCGATGAATTGATTGAATTGCTTGAAAGAGGGGGAGAGGCTTGGATTTCTATCCTGTAGTGATGTTAACAAGTTGTTGGTAAAAGAACCTATGCACCCTTATATTTATGTGATTCCCAAAGTTCATAAGGTTTTGTTTAACCCCCCCCCCCCCCCGGGAAGACCCATCATCTCAGGGGTAGGTTCTTACATTGAGAAAACCAATAAATTAATTTATTTCCATCTTAAGACATATTTATGTAGAGTTTCTTCTCATGTTAGGAATACTCAGGATGTGTGTGGAATTTTAAGGGGAATGTCGTGGAATCAGGAATTTTATTGGGCTATGGTGGACATCTCTTCTTTGTACACCAATATTAAACAGTGGGGACTGGAAGCCATGTGAAAGATGACGGGGGAAGGCCCCAGAACTTAATTTTTGTTATCATTGCTAGAGTTTAGTCTTACACAATTATTTTGTTTGGAAGAAAGATTTCTATCTTCAGGTGAAAGGGACAGCAATGGGTGCGGCGTTTGCTCCAACTTATGCAGTTATTTATATGGGGGAATTTGAGAGAATTTGTTTCACAAAAAGTTTTTTGTAAATAATGTCATTTTTTATTAGAGCTATATAGATGATCTCATTTTTGTGTGTAAGGGGGAGCCTTCCCAGTTTGATGTTTTCATGCAGGACTTAAATATGAATCCACATGGGCTTCATTTTGTTTGAATGTTCTAGATCAAAAATTTCTTTTTTGGACGTTGAATTTTATGTGGAGGATGATCATAAGGTACAATTTAGACCTTTTAGGAAACCAACTTCGGTGAATAATTTCCTACATGCTAGTAGTATGCATCCTCCCCATTTAATCAATGCATTGCCTGAACAGGAATTTAAAAGAATTCTAAGAAACACTTCTGATCCCAATTTATGGGATGAGACATTAGATGAAGTGTTTCACAGACTTCTGAATAGAGAGGGTATTCAGTAGAAATTTTGTCAGGCATAAAAAACAGATTATGTGGTGGAAGGAAAGTAAGAAATGAGTTCAGCATACGTCACACAGCCGTTGATAAGGAGGAGAAATTATTCTTTGTTTCAAGGTACTCAGATTTTTCTCAAACCATAGAGAAGATTGTTAGTTTTGGAGTGTGGTTTGTGATGACATGATTGTGGGTAGTTTGTTTCCTACTCATGTTAGATGTTCTTCATCTCACATTGCTGCAGTCCTAACACTTGGGTAGTCCGCTGTCCCTCGGTCGGCCCGAATATCAGAGTATAAGGCTGACGTCGGTCAAGGCGCATTTGACTGACATCAGAACGTCAGGGTACAAATGCGCATGACCGACGTCATATCCTCAGTCTTTTTTGCCGCATGGTCTGATGCAGAAGCAGTGTTGCAAGTGCCGTTGCGTTCTGAAATTTTTCAATTCGGAGTTTCAGACCGAAGTCAGAGTTGGTTAAGTACCCCGTTGGGGAATATTTTGGTTTTTCTTGCCTCAGTGGTTTACCGGATGTCAGAAAAAGTGAATAACTGTATTTCTTGTGGGAAACAGATACCGCATAGGGATTACCATAATTTGTGTATACCTTGTTTGGGACCTGAGCACGACGTTGTTGGGTGTCGCTTTTGTGCTAGGTTTAATAAACGCACTATAAAGCGAAGGTTGGATTGTGCCAGGTTGGTCTTTGGGAAGCGGTGCAATTACAATATGCCGTTGGATGCTCCGACGCCGGCTTCCTCAAAGAAGCGCAAGGACAAGGCAGTTAAACCTAGGTTAGAGGAGTCGTCCGAACTGGACGCCGGTTCTTTGGAGGCGTCAGTGGAACCAGTGGTTCCGACGGCGGCCTCTCTGGAGTCCCAGGGAGAAACTTTGATTTTACAGGATGTGGCCTCCCAGGAGGCAGGTCAGGCTGTAGGGGCTTCTCAGATAACTTTACTCCCCTCCCTTCCTAGGGTGTCTAGACCCTCTCTTTCTGCTTCCAAGGCTTCTCCTAGAGGCAGGTCTAGTTTAGCTTCTGTGGGTGTCACTCCTAGTTCTTCAGGTTCGGTGCCCAAGAAGCATATGCTTAAAATGGCAGAAGATTTAATTACTTTAATTAGAGGTTCTATGCCCCCTCCTGATAAGAGGCCTAGGATGGAACCAGTGTTGGGGGAGTATGAGCAGGCTTCGGATGTGTCTGAGTCTTCGGCTGAAGACTTGCAGGAGTTTTCTCATTATTCTGATTCTGATGTGGATGATTCTACTCCTTCTGCTTCTCCTCCTGAGGATTTTTCTTTTTCAGAGACCCTTCACTCCATGAGAGAGCATTTTAAATGGGAAGGTCAGGACTTCTCTGACTCCAGGAAAAGGCTTAGGGAATTTTTGTTTTTACCCCAGCATAGGCCTTTGGCTATACCTCCTGTTTTGAATGTGGTGGAAGATGTGTTTGCAGAGGCTTCTCTTAATCCTGACTCTTTGCCTCCTGCTCCTGTTAAACCAGATAGGTATTACAGGGTGCCTGAAGCTCATAAGTATCTTTTAAGAGCCCTAGGGCAGACCCAGAAACTGTTAGCCAGGGGCCTAAGGGTGTTAAGGCTTCTGTTGTCAAGAATCCGGTTCCTGCAGATAAAGAGGCCAGGGCCTTGGATAGATGGGGAAAGAAAGTTTATACTTCTTCCACTTTAGCCATGAGAGCTTTGAATTGCCAGTTTCACATGTTGAAATATCAAAATTATCTCCTTTCACAGTTGAAATCTAAGGTTGATGCTTTGGCGGAAGGTATTGATTGTAAAGAGTTACAAGATTTAGTGCATGTTTCTGAACAGGTGGGGAAACATTCTTTGCAGTGTGGTTTTGATGCTGTACAGGCCTCGTCCAGGGTGGCTGCCACTGGGTCAGTGCTTCGCAGGCATGCCTGGCTGAGGGATCAACATTTATCTGACCATGTTAAAACTAGGATTTTGGATGCCCCTTTGCAATCTGATGTCTTGTTTGGTTCTCCTGTTGAGGCAGTTTTAAAGAAAATGGAAGACAAGGCTAAGTCTATGCAGACTGTTAAAGATTTTTTGCAGGTTCAGCCTCCAAAGTTTAGTAGAAATTGGCCTACTAAGGGGTGGACGTATCCTTCTTATGATTCCCAGTCTAGGGCTAGATCTAGACGTGGCAGGGGCAGAGGTCAGGGCTCTTTCAGGCCTAGAACAGGGAGTTCTCCTGCACAGTCTTCGGTGAGGGCAGGGGTCAGTCCTTTCGTAAACAGACCCAATGACCTACCTTTTCAGCTGCCAGAACCTTCTCGCCTGGCAGCACCTTTGGGAGGAAGGTTGGCACTTTTCAAAGAAAATTGGAGTTTGATTACCCAAGACAGATGGGTATTGGATATCATACATCACGGTTACAGGTTTTATTTCCATACCTTGCCTCCTTTCAAAGGCATGCCAGACATTCCTCCTCAACAAAGAATAGAGGCTCACAAGCAAATTTCTCTGTTACTCCAAATAGGGGCCATACAGCCGGTTCCTGTGCCAGAAAGGGGCCTAGGATTTTATTCTCGCCTGTTCCTTGTACCAAAAAAGGGGAACACGTGGAGACCAATTTTGGATTTATCTATCCTCAACACTTATCTGGACATTCCCAAGTTCAAAATGTTGACGTTACAACAGCTTTTACCTCTGCTGGGCAAGGATCACTGGATGGTAACTTTGGATCTCAAGGAGGCTTACCTTCATGTTCCTATCAGGCTAAGTTGCAGGAAGTATCTACGTTTTCGGACTGGGACTTCTCGCTATCAGTTCTCTGCATTGCCCTTTGGCTTATCTACTGCGCCCAGAGTATTTACGAAAGTTCTGGCTCCAGTGATAGCTTTCTTCAGGCTAAAAGGAATACAAATCTATCCTTATTTGGACGATTGCCTGATTCTGGCTCAAGGAAGGGACGAGCTTCTTCGGCATTTGGAATTTGTCATAGCAGTGCTAAGATGCCTGGGGTATTCTGTGAACGAAATAAAGTCCAGTCTAGTACCCTCTCAAGACATGTGTTTTTTGGGTGTAAGACTGAATACAGCATCCCAGATGGCCTTTCTAACCCCGGACAAACAAAAGAATCTTTCCCTTTACTTCCATCATTTATCTCTTCAGTCCGGGCTGACTGCAAGGACAGTCCTTCAAGCCTTAGGGTTCATGGCATCTTGTATTCTGGTGCTTCCCAATGCCAAACTGCATATGAGGAAGTTGCAATGGTATCTCAAAAATGTATGGACACAGCACTGCCAGGATCTGGACACTGTCATTCAAATAATACCTTGCATTCAAAAGGAATTTTTGTGGTGGGCTCAGGAATGTCACCTAAACAAGGGACTCTCTGTGACCCGGCCAGAGGCGAGTCAAATTTTAACGACAGATGCCTCAGACAAAGCTTGGGGAGCTCATCTAAACGGAAAGTGGATACAAGACAAGTGGCCTGTCAGACTACTGCATCTACATATCAACTTGAAGGAGATGTTAGCAGTCCAGTTTGCATTAATAGCTTTCAAGGATTTACTTCTTCCAGGGCAGGTGTTGATTCTAACAGACAACACAACTGTCATGTGGTACATCAACAAGCAAGGGGGAACACATTCTTATCCTCTATGCAGCAAGCAATGATTTTGTGGGAGACTACTCTCAGTTTACAACTAAGTCTTCAGGCAAGGTTTCTGCCGGGAGCACAGAACTCCTTAGCAGATGTGTTAAGCAGACAAATCATGGATCCCCATGAGTGGAAACTGGATCTTCATGTATTTCAGAAATTGACAGTGTCCTGGGGAACTCCAGACATAGATCTGTTCGCTTCTCCACTAAACCACCAGCTGCCAAAGTTTTGCACGAAGAGGTTTCATCCCACAGCTTGGAAAGTGGATGCTCTTTCTTTCAGTTGGAAAAATCTTCATGTGTATGCCTTTCCGCCTCTGCCTGTCCTCCCAAAGGTACTTCTGAAGGTCAGACAGGACAAGCCAAGGATGATTTTGATAGCTCCAGATTGGCCTCGACAGCACTGGTACCCATTACTGAGAAGTCTAGTGCGAAGCCTCCATGGCCTTTGCCTTTGATTCCACATCTGTTGTCCCAGGAGGACAGTCATTTGCTCAATGTCAAACTTCACTCTCTTCACCTAACAGCCTGGCATATTCTGTTTTAAACCATAGAGGGTCTCAACTTCCACAACAAGTTTTGAATGTGATTTTGGAAGCTAGAAGGCCTAGTACAAGGAAAGTGTACGCAGATAAATGGAAGAGATTTTTGTTTTGGAGTGCAGCTAAGGATTTGGATGTTTCTGAGCCTGATTTAAGTGTGGCTCTTCAATACCTTACTGAGTTATTGGACAAAGGTTTGTCCTTCTCTTCTATCAAGATTCATGCTGCAGCAATTTCAGCTCACTACGACTGTGACCCACCATTGTTTTCTCATCCTTTGTTCAAGCAATTTCTTAGAGGGGCAAAGAATATAAGACCCCCGAAGGGCTCCTACTCCTGCTTGGGATCTCAATTTTGTGTTGGAGAAACTCACTCTACAACCTTTTGAGCCTGCAGCTACTGCTGAGTTGAAATATTTGTCATGGAAGACTGCTTTTTTGTTGGCCATTACCTCTGCAAGAAGGGTTTCTGAATTGCAGGCCCTTATGGCAGTTGAGCCTTTCTTAATTTTCCATAAGGATAGGGTATCTTTACATACTAATCCTTCCTTTATGCCTAAAGTGGTTTCTAGTGTGGCTTTAAACCAAACTATTCATTTGCCTACTTTTTATGCAAATCCCCAAACTAAAGGGGAAAAGATTTTCTACACTTTAGATGTACACAGGCAGTTGCGATATTATTTGGACAGAACTAAAGGGTTCAGACAATCTCAGCAGTTATTAGTTTCTTTTGCTTTGTGCTCTCAGGGCAAGCCCGTGTCAAAACAAACTATTTCTAAGTGGATTGGATTTTGCATTGCTTTCTGTTATTCCCATCATGGCAAAGAGATTCCAGCTGGGATTAGTCCTCATTCCACTAGGGCTACTGCCACTTCAACAGCTTTTTAGAGGTGGCAACTAAGGATATTTTGGAGGCAGCCACTTGGAGTTCAGTGCATACCTTTTCTAGGCATTACCACCTTCCACTGTACTCTAAATCCAGGGCTGGTTTTGCCACTGCTGTGTTGCAGGGCATTTTGGCAGCTCCTGCTTCATTATAGTTTAGCCATCCTCCCTTACCTCTGCTTTGGGATTCTACCCAAGTGTTAGGACTGCAGCAATGTGAGATGAAGAACATAGTACAGTTTTGTACCTACCATAAATGTAGATGTTCGAAGATCCACATTGCTGCAGTCCAATTTACCCTCCCTCCTTCCCCTCTGTAGTTTGAGGTGGTTGTGTGGGTTGGGTTATCCATCTGAGGTATATTGTGTATATTGTGTATATTGTATATATTGTACATATTTTTGGTATTAGGCTGGTTGGTTGTTTAGTTGTTGTCTATGGGTTTGGACCTTTCTTTTTAGGGTCTTCTGACATCTGGGGCAAGAAAAGACTGAGGATATGACGTCGGTCATGCGCATTTGTACCCTGACGTTCTGATGTCAGTCAAATGCGCCTTGACCGACGTCAGCCTTATACTCTGATATTCAGGCCGACCGAGGGACAGCGGACTACCCAAGTGTTAGGACTGCAGCAATGTGGATCTTCGAACATCTACATTTATGGTAGGTACAAAACTGTACTTTTTTCTTACAGAAGATTTAATAACTTGAAGGAGTTATTAAATAAAAAGCTGGAATATTCTATTGATGGAGAAAATGTTGGAATGGAGAGATGTGGTAGGTGTTCTGTATGTCATCTGGTTAGAAATTTAGATGGAAGGAAAGTCAATGGGAAGAGATATAGGGCGTTTGAGAAATTTAATTTTGTCACAAGGGGTGGTTTATGTTTTAGGTTGTGATTGTCCTCAACCGTTATGGTATATTGGTCAAACTACCAGAAAGATCAAAGTTCGCATTTTAGAACATTTGGGAGATGAGAAGGGAGAATTTCGATAGTCCTGTGGCTTCTCATTTTGTTAAGGTTCACAATGGCAACACTGAAAGATTTATTTTCAGTGTTTTAGCCAGACCACATTTTGAAGGTGGAATTTTTAAGACAGAACTTAAGTTAGAACATAAGCTGATTCTCAATTATCACACTCTATATCCGGGGGGCTTGAATTTAGATGTTGGTTTATTTTTATGAAATATTATATTATGTCTTATGAAATTTATATTTATATTTCTATATTTTGTATTTTTGTATTATATAGATTAATATTTTGAAATTGTCTTGCATTATGAGAAAGTTTTGCATTTGATATTTTGCATTTAAAATATTCAGCATTATTTAATACCGTTTCGTGTATAACATCACAAGTTTGGTTTTTACTATTTATTTACTCATTCATCTATATTCATTTACTCATTTATTTACATTGCATATTTTAGACATTGGACAATGTGAATTTTCATTGTTAAATTAGTGTTTAAGTGGTAGATTTATGGGTATTTCTGTGAAAATGGAACTTTTATATCTGTTTAAATGTTTTGTAAAGCAGTTAAGTAAGAAAAAGTTTCAATTAAGTATTTTACAATTAATTGGTTAATAGATTAATGAGTTTGTGTTTGTATTTAAGGAGATGGGTTTTGTTTGATCGTTCCACTGAAGGCGAATTGCCAAGGTACCAGGACATGTGAATTAAAGTGTTTTGACTTTTCATCTCTGTGGTTGGCGTTTATTTTCTGCTACGTGTTGGAGTGTTTTATGATACTTTTCTCTTTTTGGTGTTTCGTAATCAAATCTGTTTCCCCTGATCTTTCATATTTTGAAAGTTGTTTCATCAGGGCACCATACAGCTCCCTCCTGTTCTTCAACAAAGGAAAGGATTTTACTCAAGGCTTTTCCTAATTTCTAGAAAAGAAGAGAAAATTGTGTCCTATTCTAGATTTTTCTCAACACCTTTTTAATTGTACCAAATTTCAAAATGTTAATCCTCCAGTCTCTTCTTCCAGGGACTCTTCCTCAGATGTTCATGGTTACTCTAGACATAAGCGATACATATTCACCAAGATTACCAAACATTTTTAAATTTTTTGCCTTATTTTACTTTCAGTTCTCTGCTTTGCCCAGTGTCTTTCTACTGCCCCAAGTGTATTCGTAAACTGCCTAGCTCTCACTGCTTTTTGCAGGCCTCAAGGAATTATATTTTCTATCTGGAATATGTCCTTCAAGAGAAAAATGTCTTGTCGATGGTAAAGCTGAGATATATGTGCTTCTCCACCTCAAATTCACATTAAACATCTAAAAGTCCATCATAGGTTCATAGTTTGTACTACGCTAATAGCCCTTGGTGGCCATTTTAAGCTTAGCCAATTTCTCTCTTTGTGCTCGAAATAACCCATCCCATTTGGTTATAGGTTGGCCTTTACTCATCCCATGGTTGAAAATTACATATTAACCCTAATGAGGATAATTGGGATCATAACTGTACATAATTTGAAGAGACCCATTCATGGGATAAAGTATTAAGGATATGCCTCTGGCCATTAGTAGTGCATGGGCCATTCCTGGGAGCAGTTTTCTGTTTTCTATCCGTAGAACAATTGTGGTTGAATATGGACAGGGCTGAACTTTGTCCTTCTATTCCCATGTTGCAGTATTCGTACTGTGGGATTCTCCACCTCAGCAAACCGAACGTTGGCTCCTATACAAAAGCTTAAGCCTGGTTGCTGTTGATGCATGGGACGTCACACGTAGGGCTACAAACCAGGGACCTTAAATGTGACATTTACATGCACAAACCTCAGAACTTTTCTGCCGCAGTCTAATGTCAGATCGATCGCATCGCTCCTCTACCTTCAAGCCATTGAAATCCAAGTACCCCATTGGGGAATTCTTAAATTTTGTCGCTTGAGCTTGGTCTGTTTGTTTCTTAGCCAATGTCCACTAAGAAGGGTAAATGCAATGCAGATGTCAAATTCTGTATAAGGACTCCCATGACCATTGCGTATTCTGTTTAGGCTAGGAACACGACCATACCTCCTGCGCCATCTGCCAATCCTTTGTCACTTAGATGCTGTCTGTCTGCCCTCAATTTATATTTGGAAAATTGGAGGCTTAAAAAGTTAGCTTTAAGGATGGATCCAGAATCGTCTGACCAGGTGGAACCACCAAGAAAAAAGCCCAAGCTTTCACGGCCTATTGCCTCTGCCCCTCAGTTGTCATACTCCCTGCCAACTGTCAATATAGGGGTTGTGGAATGTCCACTAGAGCCCGTCTACTTTGGTGTCTCCCTTTGACGAAGCTGCTTTTGAAGTACTGGCCGGCACATCCATTGAGGTTACTCGGATGTCTGTTACTAATGAAGTAGAGGGGGAACCAGGCTCCACAGGATGCTCGTCTGGGATACAGGAATCAGAGTCTTTAGGTCAGGCCCCAGAATCTAGGCCTTCTCCCTCTCCTAAAGCTACCCCTTTAAAAAGAAAATAAAAGACCAAACATTTATTTAACTCTTCTGCTGGACAACCAGACTGGCAATCTTTTACACAGTCTTTGATACAGGCCTTCATGGCCCTTAGACCCTCTGGCTCCTCGGCCCCAACTGTTCCACTGCTTAGCCAAAGACCTGCCTCAATAACTTCAATGCTCCCTTCCACTCCTCGGGAAGAAGAGGCCTTTTCCTCGGATGAGTCTATTACATACTCCTCTCAAATAGCCTCCCCACTGGAATACTCCTTCCCAGATGAGGAACCCATAGAGGGAGACTCTCCTCCACAAGACATTACATTTGGAGAGACCATTATTAAGGTGAGAGTATTTTAAATAGCGATACTTCCCAAATGACAAACTCAAAAAAGATATTTTGAGCTGCTGCAGGTTGAATCTCCCTCCCCAATCAGCCATCCCCTCAGTGATCCCTGGATACCTAGATGCATTTACATCAGCCTCAAAAAATCCTGATTCTCAGCCACCTGCTCCAAAAAGACCTGATCGTTTCTCCAAGGTGCCTGATGACCACAAATTTCTGATAAAGCTCCCTTGGCAGACCCTGATGTGATAGCTGTAGCCCCAGACAAGCAATCTAGGCTGATTCCATCCTAGTCACTTCTGCCTACTGACAAGGATAGCAAGATTTGTGGACAGGCTGGCCAAGAAGGTTTAAACTTCTTCCACCCTGGCCTTTAGGGACATTAATTACCAAACCCATGTATGATTAGGTTTGCCTTGGGTTTGGTATCCCAGGCTTCAACTCTACTTTCCTCCTTGCCTGACTCCCCCAACAAGACAGGCATAGCATCAAAATTGACCCTGGCATCTCGGGTAGCCAGGCACTCCATTAGATGCAGTAATGATGCATCCAAGGCCCCTGCTAGGTCTGCTGCAGCTGTGCTTCGCAGGTGTTCATGGCTTAGGCTCCAACCATTTCCTGAAGACTGCAAATCCAAAATTCTTAATGCCCCGCCAGATCACAACAATCTGCAGAACTGTTCAAGAACCTTCAGAGAAAGACTAAGGAACTCTAAGATACTAAGCACCTTCTGGTGTCTTCAATACCAAAGTTCTACAGAAATTACCTGGCTAAGATCACCTATGTCAGAAGACCCCCCCCCCCTCCACTGGCGCCCCTTTATCTTCCAGGCATAGGAAAGGGACAAGGAGGCAAACCTCTTGTAGGCCTGCCTTATCTAATTCTTCCCACAGACAGTCCTTTCAGGACAGAAACAATACCAGTACGTGACTGCCTTGCCCACTTCCCATTTCATCCCGTCTCTCCCACTGTCTGCCCCTTTGGAAAGTAATCGCCTCAGACCACTGGGTTCTGGCAATAGTGGGAAAGGGATATTTCCTATCTTGGCAGGAAAGGCCCACACCACAGGGCATTCCATTCCCACCCAAGAACTAACTTCACCTAATTCTTCACATTATCCAGGACCTATTGGCTCAGGGAACCATAGAACCTGTTCTGTCAGGCCAAAAAGGAAAAGGTTTCTACTCAAGGCTATTCCTAGTACAAAAAAAAAAAGGATGGACTTTGGAGGCCAATCCTGGATTTATGTTTCCTAAATCTCTTCCTAAAAGACCCATCCTTTAGAATGTTATCCCTACAAACCCTACTTCTGCTATTGCCACCCAAAGCATTCATGGCCACTCTGGACCTGAAGGAGGCCTATCTCCACATAACCATACATCTTACCCACAGAAAGTACTTAGTTTTCCTGGGCCCTGTTCTCACTTTCAATTTACTGGCTTTCCCTTTGCTTTATCCACTGCTCCCAGGGTCTTCACCAAATGCCTTTCTCCTGCTGTAGTGTACCGCAGGACCAAGGGCATTCAAATCTACCCCTACCTGGGTGATATCCTTGCAGAAAAGGAAAACGCCCTCAAAAAGCAATCTGCAGATGTCCTTCGTGTTTCACTGTTGCCCATTGCACTTCAGTTATCCTGCTGGCAGGCTACCCTCAGTTGGCCTGAATTCCAAAGTCTAGGTCTGGCATCGGTTGCTGTCGCCTCTTCCCCGACGTCAGTGCTCCAGGGGTATAAAAGATGCAGCCGACGCCATTTTCTTCAGTCTTTCTTGCTGCGCGGTGCCCGAAGCATAAGCAGTTCGCAAGTACCGGTCGGTCGACTACTGAGAGTTTCGTGTTCGAGTTTCAGATCAGAAGTTTTCATTAAAAGCTAAGTACCCCGTTGGGGAAACTGTTTTCTTGCTACAGACCGATGTCAGAAAGTCAATTGTATTTCTTGTGGGAAGCAAATACCTCATAAGGACTTTCATTCTTACTGTATTCCTTGCCTAGGTCCTGACCACGACGTTGCTAGTTGTCGGTTTTGTGCTAGATTTAACCAATGCACTATTAAGGGTCTCTACGATTTTGCATTACACTATTTTGGCAGAAGATTTAATTATACAATGTCATCGGATAGCCTTCCGACTACCGGAATTCACAAGAAACGCAAAGAAAAAGAAAAGGACAGGCATCAGATGTCCAAAACCGACGAGGCTTCTTCTAAGCCATTCGCTGGTTCTCAGTGAGGCGCCTTCGCAGCCCCTGATACCTGCTACTTTAGACTTGCAGGCCGCTACTGACCTCCCACGTGGAGTCGACTAGGCCGCTGGAAGCTCAGAGTATTGGACCTTCGGAGACTGTTCCCTCAGATGGGTCCTGAGCCACTGAGCAGGCATCAGCTTCTGAGGGTGTTTTCAGACCTCTCAATTACTCATTAAAACGACTTCAGCTTCAAAGGCAAAGACTAAAGCACCTTTAAAGACCATGAAACAAGTACAACAGCCTCATGGACAGGCCTCCATGTCCAAAAAACAGATGCTCAAAATGGCCAAAGACTTAATTACTTTGATCAGGGGTTCCCATCCCCCTCCTGATAAAAGGCCTAGGCAAGAGACAGAATATGAATCTTCAGATCAGGTTTCCATTTCATCTGACTCCTCTTCTGATCAGGAATACTCTTCCTATCTATGAGGATTCTGATGGTGAAGAATCTATCCCTTCAGCCTCTCCTCCTGAGGATTACTCTTTTGGGGAAACTTTGCATACCATGAGGGTGCATTTCCACTGGGAGAGCCAAGATTTTTCAGAATCTAAGAAAAGACTCAGAGACGTCCTTTTACTACCACAACACAGGCCCCTACCTATTCCACCTGTGTTAGACATTGTAGATTATGTATTTTCAGAGTCCAGTCTGACCCCTGACTTTTTACCTCCAGCTCCTGTTAAGCCAGACAGGTACGACAGGGTTCCTGACTCTCAAATTCCTTTTCAAAAACCCTGCTGCTGACCCAGAAACAATCTCTCAGGGTCCCAAAGGGGTGAAGGCTTCCACTGCAGAAAACCCAGGGTTGGGGTTCTCACTCAACCTCGCCAAATCATCCCTTTCACCAGAACAGGACAAAATCTTCCTGGGATCCAGGATTCGGGCAGATCTGATGAAGGCCATTCTTCCTCAGGGCAAAGTGGCTTCCCTGATCAACCACTTCCAGGACCTTCTACAGGCCAACCAACTGTCACCCAGACAATTCGTGCGACTTCTGGGCCTTATGGCAGCCACTACACCTACGCTAGCACTCACCAGGTTGCACATGAAGCTACAATGGTATCTAAAGAATGTGGCCCTAACACAGCCACCCTCTAGACTTCCAGATACCCTTCCTACCCTGCCTAAAAACAGAGTTAAAAGTTGGGGATTCAGCAGGTACAGTTGAACCCAGGGCCTACCCTTCCAACCCCCCATGCCAACTCAACATATGCACACACATGCCTCAGATCTGGGCTGGGGGGCAACCATGAAAGTTCTCAAGGTGCAAGAATGCTGACAGGCACCTTTCCTGAACAAACACCTCAATGTAAGGGAGATGACTGCAGTTCATTTAGCCCTGAAAGCCTGCCTTCCCCTCCTACAGTCTGGTCCTCTGCAAATCTTCACAGACAGACACCACTGTTATGTGGTACATCAACAAACTGGGGGAGGGGGGACCAGGTCTTACCTCCTCTGCAGGCTGGCAATGCAGATTTGGGAATTAACTTCACAAAATAACTTCTCTGCAGGCAGTCTACATCCCATCCCAGGACAACCACCAAGCAGATGGTCTTAGCATATCATTCTCTCTACATCACGAGTGGATGTTGCACAGAGAAGTATTTCTATACATTGTCCACCGGTGGGGCACACCTCAAATAGATTTATTTGCCTCCTCCCAGAACAGACTGCCAAAAAAATTTTGAACCAAGGACCACTCCCACTAGCCTGAAGAGTGGACGCCTTCACCATGTCATGGACGGTTTCTGTAAGCCTTTCCTCCCTTCCCTCTCATTCAAAAGGTCGTCCTGAAAATCAGGAGGGGCATGCCAAAAATCTTGCTGGTGGCTCTCTGTTGGCCAAGGCAGCATTGGTTCCCCCTTCTACCATCACTCGCCAAGGGTAATCACCACAAGTTACCCCACAAGGTGGCTCTACTCGCACAACAGAAGGCAACTCTCATCCATCCACACCTGGAGTTGCTGTGCTTAATGCTCTTGGTGATAAACTTAATACCTTTCAGACACTGCTACGGACGTGCTTTCTGCCCTGAAGGAGGCCAGGAAATCTAACACAAGAAGATCCTACATTTTTTAAATGGGAAAGATTCTCCAAATTGTGTCCCCAAAGACATAGGGACTCCTTTCAAGTGGATGTTCCCCTAGTCTTAGCTTGCGTGTATGATCTCAAGGCAGGCCTTTTCATACTCTTCAGTGAAAGTGCACCTACCTGCTATCTCTGCCTTACTTACCTTTGGACCTCCGTCTACTCTCCAGGTTAGATGTTAAATTGTTCTTGAAAGGGGTCTTACATATTAGACCACCGAGGAAGCCTATTCCACTACCTTGAAACCTAAATTGTGTCCTGGAAGAACTTGCACTGGCTCCATTTGAGGCAGCCAATTCTGCATCCCTACCGATGTGCACATGGAAGCCCTCACCTCAGCTAGAAGGGTATCAGAGTTGCAGGCTCTCATGGCAAGCCCTCCCTACACTATCTTCCACAAAGACAGGGTGACCCTGTGCACCATCCCCTCCTTCATACCCAAAGTGGTCAACGAGCTATCATTAAATCAGTCCATTCACCTACCCGCCTTCTTCCCCACTTCTACCAATGACAGTGAGAGAATACTACATTCCCTGGATGTTCACAGGCAGTTAAGGTTTTACTTGAACAAAACTAAGACCATTAGGAAATCTAATCTGCTTTTTGTATCCTTTCATCCCAGAGCCCTCAGACAAGGGAGTCTCCAAACAAACTATCTGCTTCTGGTACTCCCACCACAGAAAGGACTTGCTTCAGAGGGTCAGAGCACACTCTACTAGGGCAGTAGCCTCCTCCAGGGCCTTCAAGGGCCTAGACACAGCTTCCATCCTTGAGGTAGCCACCTGGTCCACTATACATATTTTTACCAAACACTACAAATTGGACCATTTCGCCAGAGCACGTTTTGCAAGGGCAATTCTGCAGGGATTTCTGGAGTCTGCAGCCTCTACCTCCACCCTTCCTCCTTCCTAAACTGTGGTACCCCCCACCCAACAGTGTGAATACTGCAACATGGGAATAGAAGGACATAGAACAGTAGTGTAAAATCTTACCATAACTATAGATATCCTTCTCTTCCATTTAGCAATATTCCTTCCCTCCCTCTTAACCCCATTTTTCTCTCTACCTGTCTGTGGGCCATCATGAAACATCTGCTCACATTATGGTCAGACTGGGCAGTCAATGGCATCTCACCACTCTGGAGGACATCATTTGAATTCACCTAGGCTACTGGCCAACTAGGCAGTCAGTTCTGAGGTCTATGCATGCAGACGTCACATTTAAGGTCCCTGGTTTATGGCCCTGTGTGTGACATCCCACGCACCAACAGCAACCAGGCTTAAGCTTTTGTGTAGGAGTCCATGTTTGGGTTGTCTGATGTGGAGAATCCCACAGTATAAATACTGCAACATGGAAGAGCAGGACCTTTATGGTTATGGTAAGATTTTACACAACTGTTTTTTATGTGGATAAGGGAGTCTGTTCCACAGCATTGGTATCCTCTGCAAGATAAGTCTGTCTCTCCAAATTCTTCTGTTGATGCAAATGAGGTTTAGATCCCTAGACTAAGTATTTCTGATGCTGTTTGACTTGTG
Source organism: Protopterus annectens (assembly GCF_019279795.1). Taxonomy (NCBI): domain Eukaryota; kingdom Metazoa; phylum Chordata; order Ceratodontiformes; family Protopteridae; genus Protopterus; species Protopterus annectens. The sequence continues at coordinate 336,231,711 of NC_056738.1, read as the reverse complement.
GATATACAGTAAATCCATCAGTAATGGGTTAGTCAGTAATTTCTTCCTTCCCAGGGTCTGGTGTTACTGAAATGCAGCTCAGTACTGTTTAATTGATGATACTTTGGGGTCTATATTATCTAGTTGAACAACCAAAATGTCTACTAACCTTTCATCGACATGTGTGTGTCAAACCTGCACTTCAGCGAATGGCCAAATCATTGTTTTTTCCAAGGAAAAGAAATTGGTAGGCCAACTATGCACGACACATTATAACAAACACTATGAAGTGGGGGGGCTTTGACTGTTGCCCCCAAACTAAATATACTAACTCCAAGATTGCACTACAGTCTGGAAAAGGGCAGATTTAAAAGAATGGGCAACCGATTTCTTTCCCTTGGAAAGAAATCAATGATTTTGCAGTTTCCTGAAGTGCAGGTTCGACACAACGTTTCAATGAAAGGTTAGTTGAAATTTCAGTTGTTCGACTAGATAATATAGACCTGATACTTTTTTGTCAAGACAAAATCCAATTTATGATGGAATGCCTGCAGTCTCTTCCCCTAGACATGGCCTCAACAAGAGAAATTGAGAGCCCTGGGGAATAAGGCATCCACTATACAAATAATACTTTTGGCCAAACTCCATATGAGGAAGATTCAGTGGATCTCTCGTCTGTTTAGCACAACATTGCCATTCTGTGAGCTTCCTAATTTCTCTCTTGCCCTTCAAGAAGTAATTTATTTACATCAATTGCTTATCAATCGATAAATAAGTTTCTCTTTGGTTCCTAGTAAGGACGTCTACACTAATGTTTCAGATCTACTATGGGAAGCATGTTACATGAACATAAAGGTTTAGGGTGTTTAGTCAAAACAAGACTTGAAGGATCACATAAATAACAAGGAGATGAAAACACTGATCTATCCCTATAGTCTTTGGTCTCCAGTCCCCCCTTCCAGGAGTAGCCAGCACCGCTGTTATGTGGTATGTAAGTAAGAGGGACGAGATATCCTCATCTCTGTATGCTTGCAATGACTGCCTAGGACTTCAGCACAATCTGTCCTTAGTTAACATCCATTTGGAGCGAAACACTGGCAGCCTGCTTGAGCAAATTCAAGGAAAACCCTCTCAAATGGATGCCGAGCAGAGGTCATCCTACAGGATTTTCCCTCAAGGTATTCCTCCGATAGATATTTGCCTCCAGTCTGATCAGGCACAAGCTGTTCTGCTCCATATTACCATGCCCTGAGGTGTTGAAAACTGATCATGTCTTTCTCTTGGAAGAGCCTCCCTTACCTCTGATTTTAAAGGTCCTTCTCAAAGTCAAGGACAGTCAAAAAAAAATCTTGCTGGCATCACTGTTTTGACCTCTACAGCAATGACTCTCCCTTCCTTTTCTCTCTCTCCCAAGGCAGTCATCACAGGTTACCTCACATGATGGATTGCTCACATGACAAAGGGGTGCTGTCTTATTCATCCAAGCCTGCAAGTTCTTTATCTCTTTGGAAGGTATGATTAATTCCTTTTGGGCAGCTTTACTCAGAAGACTTGCTGCAGTTTTTACAGGAGGCTTTGAAACCTGCAGCAAGAAAATTTTGTTTCCAGGTGGAAGAGTTTTTCTGTTGGATACCAAAAGAGCAAATGAGACTCTTATCAAATCGGTATTCCTGCCATTCTCTGTGTGTGAGTTGCTCAATTCAGGGCTGATGTATTCCTCTGATAAAGCACATATGTCAGCGATTTCTATTCCTCCTCCTTGGGACCTGAATTATGTCTTGGGAAGAATCAACTCTTCTGCCCTATGAGCCCTCTTCTTAAGCTCTGCACTTGGAAAGTTGTCCTGCTTGTAGCTTTTACTTCAGCTAAGAGTTTGACCTGTTCGCTATTAAGGTTTCTCCTCCGCTTTTAATCTTTCTCCAAGGACAGGATTGCCTATAGAACTATAACCCATCTTTTATGCCCAAGGTTGTTAGTGAGCTCTTCTTGACCAGTCCATCAGCCTTCTTACATTTTCTCCCTGTCTTCAGTACAGGGGTGAGAATCTTGCATTTCTTGACTTGTACAGGCAACTCAGATTTTACCTTGCCAATACTAAGTCTATTAGGAAATTGGCTCGGCATTTCATTTCTTCTCCAAGACAAATGGAGGTGGGGGGTCCACCAGTATCTAAATTTCTACATGGAATTCTACCCCTCTTTCCTTTTGGTATGCCTTCCATGGATGAGAACTCTGGTTTGGTAAAGGCCTCTTGTACCAGAGCTGTTACTTGTTCTGGAGTTTTTTCAAAAGTCTGGATTCTAAATCCATTTTAGAAGCAGCCACTTGGTCTTCCAATCGCGCACTTATTGAGCCATTATAAGATTAATGCTTTTTCTAGGGATATAGCTGGGTTTGCTGGGGCTGTCCTTCAAGGAAATTTAGACTGCAGCTGAGCTTATTTCACCTCCCTCATTATCTAGGAAGCTTTTGGAATATTTCCATTAGTTATTACTGCAGTAGTGATCTAAAGAAGTATGTAGTATGGTTTAGGAACTTAGCATTACAGTAGATGTCTGATCACAAGTATTGCAACCTATCCTTCATTACCCACTTTCTTTTTGGCAGAGATGGGTTTCACATTCCTTTCCTTCTGCTACATTTGGCATTCTCTTGTTTGCATATATTTTGCATATTTTTTTTGCCTGAACTCTTCTGTTTCTGGTCTGGAGCAGGAAAGTACTGAGGCACTGTGTGCCCATACGTGCCACCAAGCATTTGTATGCTTTGGTCATAGGCCTTATGGAGTGAGAGGAAGATTCCTATGCATTGGTATCCTGGTCAGACCTTGGCAGTATTTGCCAGGATGTTCTATTTGTTAATACTGCAACAGTGTCTGACATCAGCTTCTGTTGCAAGTTCTTGAACCGTACTTACCTGATATCCTTGAGCATCTTTCCAAAAATACCACCGATCCTGTAGTCATTTCTCTGGATCCCAACAAAGGCACAAGAACTGTTTCTCCTCTAATCCCATTACTGTAGTAAGGACAGCAGATAATTTACAGGTATGACAAAAAGTGCTTGGCATCTGCCACTTCAGCTTTTAGAGCTATTAATTGCCAAACCTTCATTACTACACTCCTGTCTATTCTGTGCAATGTGGGGACAAACTTTTCATAAATCTACATAATTCTAACACAAAATCTTATCGAACGGATATGCTTAATTCTGTGCTTCAGGTTACAGTTCAGTGAATGTTTCTAGAGCAGTTGGTACTGTGATGAGAAGACATGCTTGACTTGCAATCCTTCCCTGTGTATTTTAAAGTGTAAATGTTCTTCCTAAAAGGAAGACTTATTCAGAAAAGCTTCTGCTGAAGTTTTCTCTTTTTTTCTAGTACCTAAATTTCAAAGGAGCAGTTCAACCAAGTAATCCAGGACACTTTCTTAGAAACATTCCAAATTAGTTTAAAAAAAAAAGCTGTAAAAGAACAATTTAAAAGAAAACAGGCTTTCTTTGGTAGTATACTTGCTAATTGAGCTCAGGTACCCAACATTTAAAAACTCCTGGCTACCCTTGTCAAAATGTCCTCCCACCCCCAGTTTGGCCTATCTCAGAAAAAAATGTTTGTAACATTTCTTTTTACTTTTCTTCATTCCAAATTATTGCCACAAACTCTTGAGGACTAGCTATTATAGAACATGGTTAAAAACTCCAATAAGCATCCCCCCCCCTCTCCTGGGAATTCCTTGGATTCCAAACAGTCATCTTTACCGGATTGTTCGAATCATTTCTGACTTATTGCTTCAGGGAGTCCTACAACCAGTGCCTGCAGCTCAGTGGGTGAAAAGAATTGTACTCAAGATTTTTATGGTACCCAGAAAAGGCACACGGATGCCCATTCTAGATATATCACACTCTGATTCCATAATTCAGAATGTGGATTTTATATTTCTTTCTGTTTCACTGTAAGCCTTTTTAGGCACTACAGACATAAATTTTATCGTCCTATTCCCATTCACAAGAAACACAGCTCTTCCTTAGGATTCTTTTCAGATTGCAGGATCAGTTTACTTTGCTGTTTATTGTTATCCACAGCTCCAACAGTCTTGACCAAATGACTTTCCCCAGTAGTAGCTTACTGTAGACTTCCAAGACATGCAGACTTTTTCCTATGTGGATGATTGCCTGATCTTGGCTTTAACCAATCAAGAAGCTTTAACAGTCTTGAGGTTCACAGATGTTCTTCGTGTTTCACTGTTGCAGTCATCGCACTTGGGTTATCTGCCTGCAGGTAACCCTCAGTCGGCCCGAATACCAGAGTCTTGGGATTTCTGCGTCGGATGCTGTCACCTCTTCCATGACGTCAGGTCATCAGGGGTATAAAACATGCAGCCAATGCCATTGCGTCAGCTTTTCTTGCCGAGCAGAGCCCGAAGCAGAAGCAGTTAGCAAGTGCCGGTCGGCCGCTACCTGAAAATTTTGAGTTTCAAACCTGAAGTATTCTAAAGCTAAGTACCCCATTGAGGATCCTTTTTTCTTGCTCTAACCAATGTCAGAAAGTTAACAATTGTCTTGCCTGTGGAAAGCAAATACCTCAGAGATTTTCATTCTTACTGCATCACCTGTTTAGGCCCAGACCACGACATTCCTTGCTGTCGGTTTTGTGCCTTGTTCAATGCCTGAACTATTCGTCGTCAGGCTGTCTTTGTTGCTAAATTCTTTCACTGTCATTCTCCGTATTCCGAAATGGCTTCGCTAAGCCAATCGACTACCAATCTTCCGACAAAATGTTAGGATAAAGATAGAGACAAACCGCATAGGTCCAAAACTGCTGACGATGCTTCCGTTAAGCTAGTAGTCAGTCCGCCGGAACTCAGTGAGGCGTTTTCGCAGCCCCTGATACCTGCTTCTACAGATTCTCGGGCCTCTGCTGAGACCCATTCGGAGTCCGGTATGCCGCGAGATGCTTTGACTATGGAACCTGCAGATGTCTCTATATTGGATGGGTCCGGAGCCCCTGTGCAGGCACTGGCTTCTGAGGGGTGTATTCAGACCTTCCGATGTTCGTATTAAACAGACTACTTCGTTTCTGGCTAAAACTACCAAATTCCTCTGGCCCAGAGTTCGCACTACGCCTAGGAAACAAGACGACCAAAGCGCATTCTCAAGCTCCCATGCAACAGAAACAAATGCTTAGAATGGCTGAAGACATTATTACTTTAATCAGGGGAAAAGCCAGCCTTCCCCCTCTAAAAGACAATGAATTGAGTTTCCTTCTGATTCTACAGATCATGAGTCCGATGACTCTGACCTCTCTGATTACCAGGACATACCCTTATCTACCTATGAGGATTCAGATGCAGAGGATTCCATTCCCTCTGCCTACCGCTAGAGGACTTTTCTGTTGGTGAAAACCTGCATACCCTCAGAGAGCATTTCTGCTGGGAGTGCCAGGACTACCCACAGTCCAAAAAGAGACTCGGGGAGTTTTTAAACTTGCATCGGCACAGGCCCCTAGCTATATCCCCCCTGTTCTGGAAATTGTAGATGTCTTCATGGAACCCAGTCTTACCCCTAATACTTTGCCATCAGCTCCTAGAAAGCCTGACTGGGTACTACAGAGTACCTGACTCTCACAAATTTCTTTTCAAAAATCCCACTGCGGATCCAGAGACCATTTTCCAGGGACCTAAAGGTATTAGGGCTACTACAGCCAAAAACCCGATCCCTTCGGACAGGGATTCTAGGGCTTTAGACAGATGGGGAAAGAAGGTATATACCTCTGCAAGTCTTGCCATCAGGGCTTTAAATTGCTAGTTTCACATGTTGAAGCAGCATAGTATGGAACTAATTAAAAAAATGATGTTGATTCCTGATTTGTGCAGAAAATAAAGATTTACAAGAGTTAATGTACTCTGCAAACCAAGTTGGTAAACATACTTTGCAGTGTGGTTTTGATGCCTTAGAATCATCTTGCAGAGCTGCTGTCACTGGGTCTGTTCTGAGAAACCATGCTTGGCTAAAGGAACAAATCTTGCCAGACCATATCAAAGCAAAATTACTAGATGCTCCATTAAACCAAGAATGTTTGTTTGGCACAAAAGCAGAACAAGGTCTTAAAAAGATGGAGGAAAAAGCTAAATCTATGCAAACTGTTAAAGATTTCCTACAGGTACAGCAACCTACATTCAGGCATTGGCCTTTAAAGAACTGGTCCTTTCCAGTCCCTCCCAGACCTTTTCAGTCCAAACCCAGGGGCACCAGACCACCAAGACTACAGTCTCAGGGTATGCACAGATCTAAACAATGGAGTGCTCCCACCTCAAAAACAGGGAGTGGTAAGCCACCCTCTTATGGAAAAAGTTCACAATGACTTGTCCTTCATCCTTCCCAGCCATGCCCAACTACTTGCACCCCTAGGAGGAAGACTTGCCCTGCATGCAAAACATTGGAAATATACTACCCAGGACAGATGGGGCTTAAACGTATTCCAGGGATACAGATTCTACTTCCACACTCTGCCAATCCCAAGCGGATTGCCAGACCCTCCCCCAAAAAAGTGGGCAGAGGCCCAAAAGCAAGTGCTTTCTCTTCTCAGTATCCGGGCTATTCAACGTGTTCCAGTAGAGCAAACGGCACAGGGTTTCTTCTTCAGACTGTTTCTGGTGCCCAGAAAAGAAAACTCTTGGTGCCCTGTTTTGGATCTGTCAATTCTCAACATCTACCTGGTGGTACCAAAATTCAAAATGCTTATACTCAACAGCTGCTTCCTATGCTAGCCAGGGACTCGTGGGTGGTCACGCTAGACTTAAAAGAAGCTTATCTGCACATCCCTATAAGGGAATCTTGCTGGAATTCTCTGTTTCAGGGCAGGGTCTATGCACTATCAGTTCTCTGCACTTCCCTTTGGCTTATCTACTTCGCCCAGGGCATTCACAAAGTGCCTGGCTCCAGCCATTGCATACTGCAGGCAGAGAAAAATTCAAATTTTACCCATACTTGGACGACTGCCTGATTCAGGTGGATAGTCAGGAACAGCTGCTACAGCACCTGACATTTGTGAAGAGACTCCTAACTTCTTTGGGGTATACCATCAATGAAAAGAAATCACATCTGGTACCCAGCCAAAAAAATTGTAATCCTGGGAGCAAGCTTGAACACAGCTTCCCAGATAGCATTCCTCACTCCAGAAAAACAGGTTTATTTGACAAATTATGTCAAACTACTAGCCACCCAAACCCAGCTATCTGCAAGAAAAATGCTGCAAGCCCTGGGGTTCATGGCCTCTTGCATTCTAATTCCATATGCAAGACTGCATATGAGGAAACTTCAATGGTACTTAAAAAGTCTCTGGTGTCAACATTCTCAGCACCTGGAAACAGTGATTCCTGTCATTCCTTGCCTAAGGATAGAGTTCCTTTGGTGGGCAGAGGTCTGCTACCACAATGAGGGACTCCTTTTCACTCAACCCTCCTGCCGCCCAAACTCTGACAGCAGACACATCAGACTATGCATGTGGGGCTCACATGGCAGGCAAATGCATTCAAGGCAAATGGAGCCCAGAACAAATGCACCTGCATATCAATCAAAAAGGAATGTTAGCTGTACAGAATGCACTGACAGCCTTATCCTTCCAGGGCAGATCTTGATAGACAGACAACACCACAGTTATGTGGTACATAAACAAGCAGGGGGGGACTCATTCCTACCCACTCAGCAGGTTAGTCATGACTCTGTGGAACACAGCCTTGAGCAGTCAAGTGCACCTGCAAGCTCAATTCCTGCCAGGCAAAGAAAATTCACTGGCAGACGATTTAAGCAAATATCTAATGGGCCCACATGAGTGGAAACTGGAACCCAAGTCATTCAAGCTTCTAAGCCACAGGTGGGAACACCAGAGGTGGACCTGTTTGCTTCCCCCCCAAAACCATAAATTGAGCAAATTTTGCACCAGAACTCCCCACAGCCAGGCATGGAAAGTGGATGCCCTTTCCTTTTTACATGGGAAAAACTCTCAATCTATGCCTTTCCCCTTCTCTCGTAAGTACTGCTCAAGATCAGAGAGGACAGGCCAAGGACAATCCTGATTGCACCAGACTGGCCACGCCAGCACTGGTACCCACTTTTACGCAGTCTGACAGCAGTGCCACCCTGGCACCCGCATGAGACCCCCTCTCTGCTGTCCCAGCAGGAGGGCCAGCTTTTGCATCCTCGGCTACAAACCCTGAACCTAGCAGCCTGGCTTACTCCCTGAATATATCACCAGCAACCCTCAGCAAACAGGTGCTGGATGTCATCCTTGAGGCCAGGAGGCCTAGTACCAGGAAATCCTATTCAGAAAAGTGGAAAAGATACTGTTCTTGGTGCCAGTCTCAGGGAAATGACACAACCATCCCCACCTTACCTCAAATCCTTAAATTACCTAGCAGAGCTGCTCCACAAAGGCCCTATCCTTCTCTTCAATTAAGATTCATGCCTCTCCCATCTCGGCTCATTACAATACTGAGCTCACCCCTCTTTTCTCACCCTGTGGTCAAACAGTTCCTGAGAGGAGCTAACAATGTATGACCCCAGAGGAGAGCTCCCACTGCTGCATGGGACCTTGACTTTGTACTAGAGAATCTCATGCTCCCCCCCTTTTGAGCCTGCTGCTACAGCAGAGTTAAAATTCTTCTCTCGGGAAAACAGCCTTACTTCTAGCCATCACTTCAGCAAGGAGAGTATCTGCGTTGCAGGACCTTATGGCTGGTGGAACCCTTCATGATCTTCCATGCGGACAGGTTTTCCCTCAGGAATTAACTCACCATTTACGCCCAAGGGTGGTATCCAGTGTGAGTTTAAACCAATCCATCCATTTACCTACCTTTTTTTCCTGATCCTCAGAATAAAGGGGAAAGGCTCCTGCACTCCTTGGTAGTGCACAGACCACTTAGGTCCTACCTTCACAGGACTAAACCTTTCAGAAAATCTGACCAGCTGCTAGTCAGCTTGGCTACAGGGGCAGAGGGCCAGGCCATTTTAAAGCAAGCCATCTCCAAATGGATAGCACACTGCATCAATTTCTGCTACAAGCACCATGGAAAACCTACCCCACAGTGGATCAGAACCCATTCCACTAGGGCTACCTCAACCTCTACAGCATTTCTCAGGGGAGTCCCTACCAGGGACATCCCGGAAGCTGCAACCTGGAGTTCTGTACACACCTTCACCAGGCATTATCACTTGCCCATCTTTTCTAATTCCAGAGCTGGATTTGCTACAGCAGTCTTACAAGGCTTGCTAGCCAGCCCTAATACTTCTTGACTGCCTCCACCCTTCCTCAGCTTTGGGAATCAACCCAAGTGTGATGACTGCAACAGTGAAACACTAAGAACATAGTACAGTTGTGTACATTTACCATAAATGTAGATGTTCGAGTGTATTCACTGTTGCAGTCCTGGTTACCCTCCCTCCAGCCCCCCTGACTTGGCTATACTTTCTACCTATCCTCTTTTGGCCATATCTTATTGGCAGTGGTATTTACTTTTTACTGGAGGTGTTCCACACCATGTAATTGCTTCCTATTTTGGGGGCTCCTCACATCGGGGGCAAGAAAAACTGATGTAATGGCGTCTGCTGCATGATTTATACCCCTGACGACCTGACGTTATGAAAGAGGCAACAGCCTCCAATGCAGAAATCCCAAGACTCTGGTATTAGGGCCAACTGAGGGCTACCTGCAGGCAGATAATCCAAGTATGATGACTACAACAGTGAATACACTCTAACATCTACATTTATGGTAAGTGTACACAACTGTACTTTTTTCCACCACCAGGTATGTACTCTCTGAACCTGAAAATTATCCCTGCATCTGATCTTGCTGCTTTTCCTGGTCTTTTAGACACTTGGGTGATGATTGCCTTTCTTCTGTCATAAGAGAGGCAAACATATCTGTACTTCATCTTTCTCTGCAGAAAATGTCTACTGCAGGAGAATTTCTAGATGTTCTTCATGTTTCACTGTTGCAGTCATTACATTTGGGTAATCCTGCCGGCAGGTTGCCCTCAGCCGGCCTGAATTCCAAAGTCTTGGGTCCTGCATCAGCTGCTGTCGCCCCTTCCCTGACGTCAGGCAGTCGGGAGGTATAAAAGAAGCAGCCGACGCCATTTTCTTCAGTCTTTCTTGCCGCGCGGTGCCCAAAGCAGAAGCAGTTCGCAAGTGCCAGTCGGCCGACTCCTGAGATTTTCGTATTTGAGTTTCAGATCCGAAGTCTTCAATAAAGCGAAGTACCCCGTTGGGGAAACTTTTTTCTTGCTCCAGACCGATGTCAGAAAAAGTTAACTGTATTTCTTCTGGGAACCAAATTCCTCATAAGGATTTTCATTCTTACTGTATTCCTTGCCTAGGCCCTGATCACAACGTTTCTGGTTGTTGGTTTTGTGCTAGATTTAACCAACGCAGTATTAAGTGTCGGTATGATTTTACTTTAAACTTTTTTGAACGCTGATTTAATTACCCTGAAATGTCGTCTGATAGCCATCTGACTACCGGAGTTTACAAAAAAACGCAAAGAAAAGGATAGAGAAAAACAACCGAGACACAAAACTGACGAAGCTTCTCCTAAGCCAGTCGTGGGTTTTCAGTGAGGCACTTTCACAGCCCTTGACACTCGCTACTTTCGAGTCGCAGGCCCAGTTTCACATAGAACTATCACAACTGCAAAACAAACACATAAACACACAAAGACATACTCGGAGGCACTGATCAAAAATCTACCAAAACTACAGAGGCCTCCAAAGCAGACACCCAAGCAACTGCCACCTCAAGACATAAGATATGCAACACACAGTTCTCAAAGTCAGTGTGCTAAACAGTCACAGCCCTTAAGGCCAAACACAATGCCAGACACACTTGTTATAGGTGACTCCATAGTCAGACACACTGACGTCCCACTCACCAGACTGAACAAGGAAAAGATCACAGTAAGCAGGTGCTAGAATCCTCCACATAACACAAGCACTCAGGTCACTCCACAGCAAGTACAAGTATGACTCGGTCATTGTCCATGCCGGTGTGAACGACCTGAGACGTACCTCCCTGGACTACATGAAAAGAGACATAGAGGAGCTCTCAGATTATGTAGCCCAGGCCGGTATGACCCTGACCCTGAGCAGTATCCTACCCTCACCAAGAATGATGCCACAATACAGAGACAAAATGAGCAGCTTTAATAATTGGCTTAATTACTGGTGTCATTCTAAGGGGATCCAATGTCTGTCTGCCTGAGATGACATGCTTGACAAGCCACGCTGCTTCGCAAGGGACGGCTTGCACCTGTCACCCCCTGGGCTTCCGGATATTGGCAAAGGCTCTTGCCACCCCCATAGTGCCTTTTTTAGGCAAGGCTCAAATGATAAACCTACCGCCCTAGAAAACAAAAATGGAGAAAAACTAAGGGTAATACTGCTCAATGCCAGAAGTCTAAACCTCAAGATGCACGCCCTCGAAGCCCTCCTCAGTATGGAGAAATCGATGTCTGTGCAGTGACTGAAACCTGGTTCAAGGCTCCTGAGAGCACCCCAGCACTATCAGGTTATACCTCATATCATGCGTTCCAGCTCCAAAATCCGGACCGAACCACAAAAGGAGGGGGAGTATCCATATTCATAAAGGATACCCACACCTCCAGGTTAGTGGCAACGCACGAAGCATCGGAGACCATCCAGGTGCAATTAACCATAGGTAAAACTGCCCTACAGTTTGTAACATGCTACAGACCACCTTCTCAAACTCAGGAAACCCACACAGCCTTCCTGAAGACACTGGAGAGTATGAATGTCTCTCCAAACACCATCATATTGGGTGACTTCAACTACCCAAACATAGACTGGGAACATTACTCAAGCCCCAACACCCTAGCCCAAAGGTTCCTTTAGTTCATAAACTCAAATGCTATGGAACAACTAGTCACCATTCCCACAAGAGGAGAAAATATACTAGACCTGATCATCACAAACATGGGGACAAAATGCTCCACACGAAGTATATCCCTCATTGGTGAGATCAGACCATAAATTAATCTCACTGGAGATCCACATCCGCCCCACCCCCAGCAAAAGACCACAGTGAAGAACTTCTCAAAAGCAAACTTCACACTTCTTAAGACTGGAGTGGTATCCTTCAAGGCCCCCGAGCCAGTGGAAACCACAACCCACGCTGCTGAAACCCTTACAAATGCCTTCTACGAGCACCTCCAGGAATGTATGGATCAAGCAATCCCTAATAAAATCAAGACCCTTTCCACCAAAGGCAGGCGCCCGGTCTGGTGGACCCCAGCCATAAACAAAACTCTACAACAAGAGGAGAAAGCTACTACATGACAGAGCAAAATCCCTAAAAGGGAAGGCATCTCTGATCAATACTAGCAAAAAACTACCATCACTCATAAAATCATCCAAGGCCAACTTTGAGAGAAAAATCGCTAATGACACAAAAGACAATCATAAAGCCTTCTTTAGCTATGTTAGAAACCTGGGTGGAAACTCCCAGATATGCTCAGAATTAGTCCAAAATGATAAAAAATCACTGAACCCACAGACATTGCCAACATACTGGCAGACAGGTTCAGTGCAAATTTCTCCCCTCCCTCCCCCCAAAAGGAGAAATATCTATCCCACCAGAGTCTAGCCTCCCAAACATCTCAGATGCCCAGGTGAGAGCTGCTCTCTCTAAAGCAAAAAACACAGCATCAATGGGACCGGACGGTGTCCCCGGCTGTGTGCTACACGAACTCAATGAGAAACTAAACCCACACATAAGGCTGCTGTTTAATCTTAGCCTTACTACAGGATAATGCACTCCAAAGAATGGCGTACGGCAACTGTGGTCCCACTCAACAAAGGCGGTGCTTCTACGGACCCTGGAAATTACCGCCCCATAAGCTTGACGAGCCTTGTCTGCAAAGCTATGGAGAGGATCATAATGGAACTCATAAATAAAGACATTGGGGACCTACAGACACTGGATCCTACCCAATTTGGCTTTGTCAAGGGCAGATCCTGCCTCTTGAACTTGGTCGACTTTTTCAAAACAGTCACTAAGGCCATTGATGAGGGTAAGGCAGTTCACACAGCCTACCTTGACCTAGCAAAAGCGTTCGACACAATACCCCACTCGGGCATCATAGAAAAGCTCACCAGCTTAGATGTAAACCCATATGTCACAAGATGGGTTGCAAACTGGCTCAAGGACAGAACACACAGGGTTAGAGTTGCTGGTGCCATGTCAGACTCTAAGCCGGTCACGAGCAGTGTCCCACAGGGCTCAGTCCTGGGCCCCCTCTTGTTCGGCATCTATTTTTCTGAAGTGCAGGCAAACATAGGGGGATTGTGGCTGACAAAATTTGCAGATGACTGCAAACTGGGCACCATAAGTGACACTCCATCAGACAGACATCCTCCAGAGAGGTCTCATAGAAATGGATAACTGGTGCCAGAGCCATGGCCTTAAGCTAAATGCCAAAAAATGTATAGTCATACCCTTTGGGAAAAACAAGGTAACCCCTAATTACCACATAGGTGGTAATCCATTAAACACTGAAGAAGTTATCAGGGACCTGGGGACCCAAGTTGACAGTAACCTCTCTTTTGACACTCACATTGCCAAAGTGGTTAGGAAGACCTTCTACATTGCCCACCTGATCATGAAGGGATTCACATCCAGATCAGGAGAGGTCATTGTACCCCTGTACTCTTCACTTATCAGACCAATGATTGAGTACAACGCCCCATTCGGAATGTACCTTACCCGACACCTGCAGCAGTTGGAAAGACCCCAAAAGTTCCTCACCAAAAGGATAAAGGGGCTCAAACATATGTCATACAATGCCCGACTGAAGAAACTCTAGCTCTATTCAGTCACATACCGTCTGCTCAGAGGTGATCTGTGCCTGACATACAAGGCCATGTCCAACCCGGAATTAATGGACATGCTCCACCTCAAAAAATCCAAATCCACCAGAGCCACGAGAGCAAGAGACTTAAACCTCAACACGGATATAAATAGGAAGTGCTGGAGGGACAGATTCATCACCCAGAGACTCCCTACACTATGGAACAGAATCCCAGTCCATGTGAGGCAGAGCCCCTCACTGACTCTGTTCAAGAGAAATCTTGACAAGTGGATGGGAGATCGTAGGTTTACCCCGGGAATCATCTCTGTATCACTGCTGGACAGAGGCACAGCAAACTAATGGGTATAGTATTCTCATCCTAAGGGGTGGTGAAAGCCACACACACTCTGGCTAGGCTTATAAATGCCCTAAGGCAGATAGCCTAGTATGAACCTATAAACCTACCGACCCCCACATGCAGTCAGCCATGCCGCTGGATACTCAAGGTATTGGAGCCTCGGATGCTAATCCCTCAGATGGGTCCGGAGCCGCTGAGCAGTTACTGGCTTCTGAGGGTGTATTCAGGCCTAAACATCTTTACATTAAAACGACTTCAACTTCAAAGGCTAAAGCACCTCCTAAAGCAAGGAAACAAACCCAAGAGCCACATGGACAGTCCTCTATGCCCAAAAAACAGATGCTCAAATTGGCCGAAGACTTGATTATCTTGATCAGGGGTTCCCATCCCCCTCCTGATAAGAGGCCTAGGCAAGACACTGGCTATGAATCTTCAGATCATGTTTCTATTTCTTCTGATTCCTCTTCTGAACATGAATATTCTCGTCCCCCCTATGAGGATTTTGATGCTGAAGAATCTGTACCTTCAGCATATCCTCCTCAGGACTATTCCTTTGGAGAAACCTTGCACACCTTGAGTGAGCATTTCCACTGGGAGAGCCAAGATTTTTCAGAATCTAAAAAGAAGCTCAGGGATTTTCTCCTACCTCAGCACAGGCCTCTAGCCATTCCACCTGTATTAGACATTGTATATGTGTTTTTGGAGTCTAGTCTGACCACTGACTCCTTACCCCCCAGCTCCTGTTAAGCCTGACGGATATTACAGGGTTCCTGACTCTCACAAATTTCTTTTCAAAAACCCTGCTGCTGACCCAGAAACTATATCACAGGGTCCAAAGGGGGGTCAAGGCTTCCACTGCAAAAAACCCAACCCCCTCTGACAGAGATTCAAGGGCACTGGATAGATGTGGGGAGAAAGGTTTACACCTCTGCAACTTTGGCAATAAGGGCCTTAAACTGTCAGTTTCATATGCTTAAGTATCAGCAACATGTCATGGGATTGCTTAAACAGAAAATGTTAAATTCTGAATGTGCAGAAAACAAGGAAATGCAGGATTTATTGTATGCAGCAGAACAAGTTGGAAAACATACTTTGCAATGTGGTATTGATTCTTTAGAGTCCTCCTGCAGGGCCGCAGTTACAGGTTCTGTAATTAAGAGGCATGCTTGGTTAAAGGAACAAAATCTGCCTGATCATGTTAAATTACTAGATGCACCTTTACAGCATGATACTTTGTTTGGTGTTAAGGCAGAAAAGGTGTTAAAGAAAGTGGAGGACAAAGCTAAATCTATGCAAACTGTCAAAGATTTTTTGCAGATACCACCCAGGTTTAGTAGACACTGGCCTACAAAAAATTGGTCCTTTCCTGTGTCAGACAGACCTCAAAGGGGCAGATCCCAGGCGCAAGGTCCTTATAGGCCCAAGCAACGGGGTGCTTCAATCTCCAAAGCTGGAGAAGAAAGATCAGAAACGTACAGAAAACAGACCCAATGACTTCCCCCTGCCGGCACCAAGCACTTATCTTCTGGCAGCACCCTTGGGGGGGGGGAAATTAGCACTTAAATTGGCACATCATAACCCAGGACAAGTGGGTTCTAAACATAGTGTCACAAGGCTACAAGTTCCACTTCCATACTCTACAAAGGGCAAACGGCTGGCCAGATCTGCCAAAAAAATCAATGGGCAGAGGCCCAAAAACAAGTCTCATCCCTCATGGACAATGGGGGGCCATTCAACAAGTACCAGAGCAAGAGCAGGGACAAGGATTTTACTCTACTGTCCTTGGTACCCAGAAAGGACAAGGCATGGAGGCCAATACTGAACCTATCTATTTTAAACACTTTCCTGGATAATCCAAAATTCAAAATGTTGTCTTTGCAGCAGCTTCTGCCCATGCTGGGCAAGGATGCTTGGCTTGTGACTTTAGACCTAAAAGAGGCATACCTGCATGTTCCAATCAGACAATCATGCAGAAGATATCCAAGATTCAAGGCTGGTTCAATGCATTACCAATTATCTGCACTGCCCTTTGGCTTATCTACTGTGCCCAGGGTCCTTACAAAGTGCCTGGCACCAGTAATTGCATTCTGCAGACAGAGGAATGCAAATATATCCTTACTTGGACCACTGTCTCATTCGAGCAGAGAACAAGGACATTCTTCTTCAACATCTGGCGTTTGTGAAAAGACTTCTAACATGCCTAGGGTACACAGTCAATAAAAAGAAATCAAAACTAGTACCCTCACAAGAGGTAATATTCCTGGGCGCAAGCTTAAATACACCTGCCCAGATGGCTTATCTCACGCCAGACAAAGGCACACCTGACTACCTGTTTCAAAATGTTGGCAACAAAGGCCCAGTTATCTGCAAGAAATATTCTGCAGGCTTTGGGCTTCATGGCATCCTACTAATTCCATATGCAAGACTGCATATGAGGAAACTTCAATGGTACCTAAAAAGTGTGTGGACTCAACATTGCCACAGGCTGGAAACAGTCATTACTCTCATTCCCTGCCTGCAACAGGAGTTTCGATGGTGGGCAAAGGCTTGTCACCAGAACAAGGGAGAGCCATTCATATTACCTCCAGCCAGGCAGACACTAACAACGGATGCATCAGACTATGCCTGGGGAGCCCACATGGCAGGAAGATGCATTCAGGGAACAGGGTCCTCCAACCAAATGCATCTACATATCAATCAAAAAGAGATGTTAGCTGTTCAGAATGCCCTGACAGCCTTCAAGGACCTACTTCATCCGGGACAACTACTGATAGACAACACCACGGTTATGTGGTATATAAACAGGCAGGGGGGGGTACACATTCTTACCCCCTTTGCAGACTAGCCATGACTTTGTGAGATACAGCTTTGACTTACCAAGTACATCTGCAGGCACAATTCCTGCCAGGAAGGGAAAATACTCTGGCAGATGAACTAAGCAGAAATCTCATGGATCCCCACGAGTGGAGGCTGGATCCATACGTCTTCAGCATGATAACACGGAAATGGGGATGCCCGGACATATATCTGTTTGCCTCCCCTCTCAGTTACCAACTAAAAAGATTCTGCAAAAGGACTTATCACAGACAAGCATGGAAAGTGGACGCCCTGTCTTTCAGCTGGAAAAACCTATCAGTATATGCCTTTCCGCCACTGCCTCTCCTCCCCAAGGTGCTCCTAAAGGTCAGACAGGAGAAGCAAAGATGATACTGAGTGCCCCAGACTGGCCACGCCAGTACTGGTATCCAGAACTAAGAAACTTATCTCTATACCCAGCTTGGGCCTTACCTCAAATACCTTGACTACTGTCCCAGCAAGACAGTCAGATCATGCACAGCCAACTCAGGACATTAAACTTGGCAGCATGGCAAATAATGTAGTCGCACAAAAAACACCTCTCAGTAATGCTGTGATAGATGTCATTCTGGAAGCCAGAAGGCCTAGTACTAGAAAGTCTTATGCTGGAAAATGGAAGAGATTCTGTGCCTGGAACCAGGCACAAGGAACTGATACAGCGGTACCAAATAATCCTCAGATTTTGCAATACTTAACTGAGATGCTGGACAAAGGCCTATCTTTTTCATCAATAAAAATTCATGCCGCTGCCATTTCAGCTCATTACAATACAGAGCCACCACTTTTTGCTCACCCTTTATTAAGGAAGTACCTCAGAGGAACCAAAAATGTAAGGCCCCCAAGGAGACTACCAATACCTGCATGGGACCTCAACTGTCTTGAAAAGCTCACCCTGCCTCCTTTTGAGCCAGCTGCTACTGCTGATATGAAGTTTTTATCTTGGAAAGCAGCTCTGCTCTTAGCAGTTACGTCTGCAAGACGAGTTTCAGAGCTACAGGCTCTCATGGCTGTGGAACCTTTCATCATTTTTCATCCAGACAGGGCCTCCGTGAGGGCAAACCCAACATTTATGCCTAAAGTAGTGTCCAGTGTGGCTCATAACCAACCCATCCATCTGCCAACCTTTTACCCAAATCCACAGAACAAGGGGGAGAGAATTCTGCATTCTTTGGACGTACACAGACGGCTTAGATTCTACTTGGGCAGAACCAAAGCTTTCAAGAAGACAGAGCAATTACTAGTGGCATATGCTGCAGGATCACAAGGAAAGCCTATCTTAAAGCAGACTATATCTAAGTGGTTAGGCCACTGCATTTGTTTCTGCTACTTGCACCATGGCAAGCCATTGCCTAAGGGCATTAGGCCTCATTCCACCAGAGCTGAAGCCACCTCAGCAGCCCTTCTCAGGGGAGTTCCAACCACAGACCATTTAGAGGCGGCTACTTGGAGTTCAGTGCACACCTTTACAGAGCATTGTCATCTGCCACTCTACTCTAAATCCAGGGCAGGCTTTGCCACTGCAGTTCTGCAGGACCTCATAGCCGCTCCTACTACTGTCTAGTTCCAGCCTCCCAACCATAGCTTTGGGAATCTACCCAAATGTAATGACTGCAACAGTGAAACACGAAGAACATAGTACACTTGGGTACACTTACCATAAATGTAGATGTTCGAGTGTATTCACTGTTGCAGTCCAGGTTACCCACCCACCTTCCCCCTTTTTTCTTTTGGATCTTATCTTTCCTTCTCCGATTTATACTATGTGGTGTGTTTGCTTATAGATGAAGGTAAAATTTATATTGGTGTATTTCTGAATATATATATAAAATTTAGCTACCCTTTTTGGGGGCACCTGACATCTGGGGCAAGAAAAACTGAAGAAAATGACGTTGGCTGCTTCTTTTATACCCCTGACAACCTGACTTCAGTGAAGGGGCGACAGCAGCCGACGCAGGACCCAAGACTTTGGAATTCAGGCCAGCTGAGGGCAACCTGCCAGCAGGATTACCCAAATGTAATAACTGCAACAGTGAATACACTCTAACATCTACATTTATAGTAAGTGTACACAACTGTACTTTTTCATGGCCTCTTCCATCCTTATTCCTCATGGCAGACTTCAAATGAGAAAGATCCACTGTCTGAAGTGTGCTTTATACTCTGTTTCACCCAATTCCATTTTTCATTGTAAAGAAAACTAAATTGGTGGGCTAAAAAAAGTTTTGTCCAACATGGAAGTTCCCTTCTGTCCTCCCAGGCCCTCAGCCAATGGCCTTAGATTCTTCAGATTTTGTTTGAGGTGCCGTTTCCCTGGATGTCGGTGTACATGGAATTAGGGAAACCAAACACAGGAGCCAGCACATCAGCTTGAAAGAAATAACTCTCATAAGTGACCTGAAAGCTCTAGATCTGCTGTGGTCCTCCAGGCACTCAACTAGTGGTGGTAGACATCTCTAATGTAGTATATAAACACTGCAGAATATGGTCTTATTCCCCTTTGCAGACTGCCCACGGTTGCTTGGATTTAGCTATTCAATGCATCATATTCCTACAGGCAGTTTGCAACCCTTCAAAACAGAATACAGTGAGTGGATCCAATACCAATAAGTCGTCTTGCAAATAGTCTTCCCATGGGGAATCCCTCAAAGATCTCTGCCTCCAATCTTAAGACAACTAAAACAATTCTAGTACAGGACACCTTACAAAGAGGACTGGAAGACGGATGTCTTCAGTTTGAAGGACAGGATGTTCGTTTACAGCTTTCATTACATTCTTCTTTTCTAAAGTGCTTCAAAAATTAAGGAAGGACTTGCCAAAGATGTTAGTGAAACCCTTTTTGGCCCAAATACTGTTTCTCCCTTATGGGACTAGACAACAGTCATCGCAATTTCCTCACAGAGTGGACTCTGTCCAAAAGGGCAAGGATGTCATTCATCCAAGTATTCAAAATCAGAATGCTAGGTAATTGGTTTTGTAATTTTTTTTTTTCCTGCATAGGTGCAGCAAGTGTTGAAAGAGGCAAGAAAAGCTGCTGATTGGAAATTTTATTTCTCTAAAGAATTTCTCTTTGCCAAAAATAAAGGACAAGACCCATCTCAAATGGATGGTTCTTAAGTAACTTATATGAATTGTTCAAATCTGGCCTGGCTTATACTTCAGTAATGTGTAACTTTTGGCTGTACCAGTGTGTTTGCCACTAGATAACCTTGTCTTCTGTGTTTCAAATAGGTTTTTGAAGTGGCGAGGGTGCATATCGCACCACAAAGAGAGGTGGCTCCTCTATGGTATTTACACTTTGTTTTAGAAAAGTTTCACTCAACCTCCCTTTAAACTCGCAAGCGGTGCTTCCTTGAATGTCTTAACTTGGAAGCCTGTGTTGCTGTTAGCCTTGGCCTTGTGTCCATTCAACCTTTCGTGATGTTCATCGTGCATACAGCTGCAGTCATAACAGATGGGTTCTCCTGCCGTCAGGCAGGTCCTCGGTCGGCCAAATTCCAAAGTCTAGGTCCGGCGTCGGTTGTCGTCGCTTCTTCCCTGACGTCAGTGCGACAGGGGTATAAAAGAACCAGCCTACACCATTTTCTTCAGTCTTTCTTGCCATGCGGTGCCCGAAGCAGAAGCAGTTCGCAAGTGCCAGTCGGCCAGCTCCTGAAATTACGAAAATTTTGAAACCGAAGTTGTCTTGAAAGCTAAGTACCCCGTTGGGGAAACTTTTCTTGCCTCAGACCGATGTCAGACAAAGTTAATAATTGTATTTCATGTGGGAAGCAAATACCGCATAAGGATTTCCATTCCCTCTGTATTCCTTGTTTAGGCCCAGACCACGACGTCTCGGTCTGTCACTTTTGTGCTACATTCAACAAACGCACCATTAAGAGTCGGGCGGAGTTCGCCCAGCATTATTTTGGCAAAACATTTAACTATATTATGTCGTCGGATACTCTGACTCCAGTTTTGTCTAAAAAGTGCAAAGATAAGGACCGACACACGAGGTCTGCGGCCTTTACCGACACCACACCAAAGCCGACTACACGTGGTCCGGTTCTCAGTGAGGCACCTACGCAGCCCCTGACTACCGACACTAAATTGGTGGTGTCTCCTGTGCCCGAGGTCGCAGGCTCCTCGGCCCACACCCCGACTACAGATACCGAAGCCACTCTTGGTGGTGACTCTCAAAATGTGGATAGGTCTACCTCCTCTCAAGGTGTCTTCAGACCTTCCTCTTTTTCCATCAAGGCTTTCACTAAGTCTAAAGCAGCCATGCATTCTAAGAGACAAGCTACGCAGGGCCCATCTCCAGGCCTAAAAACAGATGCTTAAAATGGCTGAGGATTTAATTACTCTTATCAGGGGTTCTCAACCCCCCCCCCCCCCGGACAAAAGGCCCAGAGTGGAGGAAGAATCCTCCTCTTCTGATCAGGGCTCCATTATTTCAGAGCACTCTGATGATCAGGAACATTGTTACTCCCCTTTTGAAGACTCTGATGCAGAGGAGTCCATTCCCTCTGCATCCCCTCCAGAGGATTACTCATTTGGGGAAACTTTGCATACCTTAAGGAAACACTTCCATTGGGAAGGCCAAGATTATTCAGATTCCAAGAAAAGGCTTAGGGAATTTCTCTTGCTACCTCTGCGCAGGCCTCTGGCTATACCTCCTGTCTTGGACATACTAGATGATGTGTACTCTGAGGCCTGCCTTAACCCGGATTCTCTACCAGTCAAGCCTGGCAGGTACTACAGGGTTCCTGACTCACACCAATTTCTATACAAAAGCCATGCTGCTGACCCAGAAACCATCTCACAGGGTCCCAAGGGAATTAAGGCCTCCACTGCTAAAAATCCATTACCTTCCGAGAGAGATTCCAGATCCTTAGAAAGGTGGGGGAAAAAGGTATATACCTCGGCTACCTTAACCATGAGGGCATTAAACTGTCAGTTCCATATGCTAAAATACCAACAGTTTTTGTTATCACAATTGAAAAGTAAAATGTCACAACCTGAACAACCAGATTTGAAGGAGTTGCAGGATTTGATGCATAGTGCAGAACAAGTGGGTTAAACATACCTTACAATGTGGTTTTGATGCTCTAGAGGCCTCATGTAGAGCTGCTGTTACAGGATCAGTCATACGTAGACATGCCTGGCTCAAGGAACAAACCTTGCCAGATCATGTTAAAGCTAAATTACTAGATGCCCCTCTACAAAAGGATGTATTATTTGGTGCTAATGCTGAGGGAGGTATTAAGGAAAATGGAGGAAAAAGCTAAATCAATGCAAACTGTGAAAGATTTTCTACAGGTACAACCCCCACGCTTCAGTAGAAATTGGCCTTCCAAAAATTGGTCCTTTCCAGCCACGGACAGACCCCAAAGAGGTAGATACAGGCGCCCGAGGGGCAGAGGACAATCCCAAGGATCGTTTAGAGGCAGACGATGACAAGCTCCTACACAAAGAGGTGGTGAGGATAACTCACAACCATTCAGAAAGCATGCCCAATGACTTTCCCCTTTGCATGCCAAGTAAGACTCAAATGGCAGCACCCTTAGGCGGAAAACTGGCATTATTTTCAAAAAATTGGCATATTGTCACAAAAGACAAATGGATCCTGGACATTATAAACAGAGGCTACAGATTCCATTTTCACCCCCTTCCAAAAATGAGAGGCATGCCAAACCTGCCACACAATCAAAGGGCAGAGGCACAAAGGCAAATTACAGATCTCATAGACATAAAAGCTATTCAAGAGGTACCTACGCACGAACAAGGTCAAGGTTTTTATTCCAGACTATTACTGGTACCAAGGAAGGACAAAGATTGGAGACCTATTTTGGACCTATCTATCCTAAACACATTTCTACTCGTATCAAAATTCAAGATGCTCACTCTACAGCAGCTTCTTCCCATGCTGGGCAAGGAGTCTTGGCTGGTAACATTGGACCTCAAGGAGACATACCTGCATGTCCCAATCAGACAAAATTGCAAAAAGATACCTCAGATTTCTTGTAGGTTCAACCCATTATCAATTCTCTGCATTGCCCTTTGGCTTATCTACTGCGCCCAGAGTATTCACGAAATGCCTGGCATCAGTAATTGCTTACTGCAGACTTCAAGGGATACAAATATACCCGTATTTGGATGACTGCCTGATCCAAGCGGACAGCAAGCACATTCTTCTGAAACATCTGGCTTATGTAGTAATGTTGTTGAACTCTCTGGGATACACAGTCAACAAAAAGAAATCAAAGCTAATACCCTCTCGGAAAATAATTTTCCTGAGTGCCAACTTGGACACAAACACCCAGATGGCCTACCTCACGCCAGAGAAGTAGGGGCAACTGACTCAATACTTCAGAGCACTAGCAAATTGCACCAGGCTGACTGCAAGGAAAATCCTGCAGGCTCTGGGATTCATGGCATCTTGCATCTTACTAATCCCATGTGCAAAGCTGCATATGAGGAAACTTCAATGGTACCTGAAAAACCTATGGTCTCAACACAGCCACAGTTTGGAAACAATAATACCACTAATTCCATGTCTTCAAAATAATTTCTGTGGTGGGCTCAAGCATGCCAAGCAAACACAGGTCTCCCATTCAGCAAGCCTCAAGCAAATCAAGTCATCACCACAGACGCCTCGGACTACGCCTGGGGGGCACACATGACAGATCGGTGCATTCAGGGCAAATGGACCCAAAAAGAAAAGTACCGTCACATCAATCAAAAGGAAATGCTAGCAGTAATAAATGCTATTATAGCTTTCAAAGACCTTCTGCAACCAGGTCAACTATTAATAAGAACGGACAACACCACAGTTATGTGGTACATAAGCAAACAGGGAGGAACACATTCATACCCCCTATGCAGACTGGCCATGTCACTTTGGAACATGGCCATGGACTTTCAAACTACAAGCGCAGTACTTGCCAGGCAAGGAAAACATGCTGGCAGACAACCTAAGCAGAAATATGACAGATCCACACGAATGGAAGTTGCATCCTCAAGTTTTTACAGAGATAATCCAAGCATGGGGAAGGCCAGACATAGATCTCTTTGCCTCCCACAAAAATCACCAATTGACAAAATTCTGCTCAAGGATTTTCCATCCAAAGGCTTGGAGAGTGGACGTTCTCTCTTTTAGTTGGACATCAATGACAGTTTATGCCTTCCCACCTCTTCCTCTGCTGCCCAAAGTTCTATTGAAAACCAGAGCAGACAGACCAAAGATGATTCTCATTGCTCCAGACTGGCCAAGACAACACTGGTACCCACTCCTGAGGAGCCTGACGCATTCCCCACCATGGACCCTGCCTCTAATGCCTTTTCTCCTGACTCAGCACAGCTTCAAAAACTCTTCACAGTCAGCTAAAAACACTCAATCTAGCCGCATGGAAGATTCCTTAGCATCACAACTGACCCTACTCTCCAAGGAGGTGCAGGATGTCATTTTGGAGGCCAGAAGGCCGTCTACTAGGAAAGCTTACTCTGCAAAATGGAAACGGTTTTGTGTCTGGAATGAGAAAAAGGGCCAGGATCCTGGAAAACTGAATTTACCTCAAATATTACAGTATCTACCTGAGCTGCTAAGCAGTGGACTTTCATTCTCCTCCATCAAAATCCATGCCTCAGTCATTTCTGCAGAATACAACATTGATCCACCTTTATTCTCTCACCCCCTCTTAAGACAGTTCCTCAGAGGGGCTAAGAATCTAAAACCCCCAAGGAAACGACCAATACCTGCTTGGAATCTCAATTTCATTCTGGAAAAACTGACCTTGCCTCCTTTTGAGCCAGCTGCCTCATCAGATTTGCAATATTTGTCCTGGAAAACAGCTTTCCTTCTGGCTATTACCTCAGCTCATAGAGTTTCAGAACTACAAGCTCTCATGGATGTGCAGCCTTTTATCATCTTCCATCAGGACAGTTTCCTTACGAACCAACCCGTCCTTTATGCCAAAAGTGGTATCCAGGGTAGCTTTGAATCAGGCCATACACTTACCTACCTTTTATTCTAATCCTCAAAACAAAGGGGAGAGATTACTACATTCCTTGGACATCCACAGACAACTGCGTTATTTGGACAGAACAAAGCCTTTCAGAAAATCAGAACAGCTCTTTGTGTCCTATGCTATAGGAGCTCAAGGAAAACCAATTTCCAAACAGACAATCTCAAAATGGATAGCCCACTGCATACGCTTTTGCTATTCTTTTCATGGCAAAACTGTACCTACAGGCATCAGATCTCATTCCACAAGGGCCATGGCTACCTCTGCAGCCTTTCTCAGAGGAGTTCCTACCAAAGATATTTTAGAAGCAGCCACTTGGAGTTCTGTGCGTACTTTCTCCAAGCACTACCACCTTCCACTATACTCCAAATCTAGAGCGGGCTTTGCCACTGCAGTCTTGCAGGGCATTCTGGCTCCTCCTAGTTCCACCTAGTGCCTACCACCCCTTTCTTAGCTTTGGGATTCTACCCATCTGTTATGACTGCAGCTGTATGCACGATGAACATAGTACAGTTTTGTACCTACCATAAATGTAGATGTTCGAGTGCTAATACAGCTGCAGTCCAGGTTTCCCTCCCTCCTTCCCCTCTTGGGACAGGCCTATTGGCTGACATATCCTCATGCAACCAGATTTGGGGTATTCATTCATGATGTATTTGCTTGCACTACTGTATTTTGTTTATATGGCATTGCCTTATTACACTAATTTATGTATTGCCTTCCTTCTGGGGGCATCTGACATCTGGGGAAAGAAAAACTGAATAAAATGGCATCTGCTGGTTCTTTTATACCCCTGGCGCACTGACGTCAGGGAAGAAGTGACGACAACCGACGCCGGACCTAGACTTTGGAATTCGGCTGACCGAGGACCCGACTGACGGCAGGAGAACCCATCTGTTATGACTGCAGCTGTATTAGCACTCGAACATCTGCATTTATGGTTGGTACAAAACTGTACTTTTTTTCACAAGGACAAGGTGAGTCTTGAAGCAACTCTTCCTTTACATCTAAAGTAGTTTCTGAATTTATTCTTAATCAAGCTATTTATCAACCTGCCTTTTATCCTACTTCCCAAAATAAGCGAGGGAGAATTATTCAATGTCAAATGTTTATGGACTGCTGAGATTTTATGCTTTTAAAACTAATCAGCTTTGTGTGATATGAAAAAGATGACTCATTTCTGGACAAACTATTTCTAGATGGCATTTTCTTTCCATTTGGTTCTTCTATTCCAACCTTGGCAAAAGCTACCCTAAAAATATATAGACTTATGCCATTGCAGTTACCACTTCCCTGGAGGTTTTTGGAATAGTGTGGACTTCGAATACATTTTGAAAGCAGCTGCCTGTTCTTTGTTCAAAAATTGACCAAGAATTACAAACCAGATGCTTTTTCTGGAGTCAGGGCTGGTTTTAATTGTGGTATTCTACAGGGTATTCTGGCCTCTGGTTAATCCCTCCCAGTCCCGAGTTTTAGTAGTCATCCTATCTGAGGCATATTGCAACAGTGATCTTAGGAGCACAGTAAAGTTGGCAAAGTAATTTAACCACAGCAATAGATGTTCAGATAGTTCACTGTTATAGTATACACACCCTCCTTCCCATCCCTCTGAATGATCTCTTCCTTGGCCAGGGTGGGACATCCATTCCTGACTCGCAGATTTCCCCTTTTTCTGTATGGTGGAATTTAGAGCTGTAGGCTTCAACCTCCAACTTCAAGGGCAGCTAAGCTCTGGGTTTTAGCACATCCATAAGTCGGTCTTCTACTGACAAATCTGTTCTGCAAAGGGTGGGTGCACATACACAACAAAGATGTTTGAGCTTTGTAGAGTGGCGAGATGTATGGGTAACCTGGTGGATAAGTCCATTTATTTAGAATACTGCAACAGTGATCAATGCAAACATCTGTTATGATAAATTTACCTGTGCAACAGTACTTTAACCCAGACTGCCAATTCACCTAAAGACTTTAGGCTTGTTAGTAATTTGTGCCCTATAGCTAAATTTGTATGGATTATTAACCAACGTGCAACACTGCTTTGGAACTGGATTTAGTGTACTGACTGCTCCATATTCAGCAGCTAGTAACATATACAACAATATCAATTCACAGCTGGGATATTCTTAATCATGACTTAAGATTACTGAACATTGGTTAACAAGTTGCTTTCTGAAAACAGAAGCTTAGAAAAAGGGAACATTGAAACTGTCTGGTTAATAGTGGTAATTAATTGCACTGTTTGGATACCAGCAAAGAGGAAATTTGGAGACCTGAGATAAAATCGCCCAGAGCAGAAGATTATAAAACTCTATCTTGAGAAAATCCTGCAGCTGATCTGCAAAAAGTACTTCAAGCTTCAACTTTGGTACAGAAGCTAGCTTCCAGAAATGTAGAGAAAAAAATAAATCAAATGTACTCTAGTGTGCAATATAAGTGAAACATTGGAGTAGATCAAGTCAGGTAAAAGACAGGGAAAAATTAGAAGCATCAAACTTGTTACTCAAATGAGTAGATAAAATTGCAAAAAATCAGAGGTTGAAATGAAGAATACTGGTTGAGTATGAGCGAGGCTTCTCAGGAAAAACTATTTAAAAAAAATAGACTCCACACGCAGAGAAAAAAATAAGTATCTGAAGTAGTTAACTTCATTTTATCTGCAACTTGTGGGTATTCGGATCCATATCGGATCCGAGACTACAACTTTTCAAGCATCTGCTCCGATCTCCTCCCCCTTACCCATAACCCATCACATCTACCTTCCCTCAGGTCTCGTTTGCCGCTTCGTGCATCAGAATCATGATCTCTGTAGCTCTAAGTGTTTGGTATTAATAAGTGACTTTGGTCAAACATTTTTGCTCTTTATAGTGAGTGTGTGTGATCAATTAGTTCCCTTTACCTCCCCCTTTTCGCTGTTCGTCGGTTTTACACTAAAAAAAAAGTTTGTGGTAAAGTAGTATAGTGAGGCCTTCCCTACCCCTTAGGGGTGTGTTAGAGTGTTGGTTTTAAGTAGGTTGGCTGGGTGTGTTAATAGTATGGCTGATCAGCCAAAGCCTACCTTTAAAAAAATACACAGTGTGTAGCCATAAGCTTTCACCAGCCGATGGCCACATTCTGTGTTATTTGCCTGGGTGTTCCCCATCTTTCAGTTCAGTGTAGTGTGTGCTCCAGGTTTAACCCCAGGGCCTTAAAAGAATGGAAGGCCAAACTGTTTGCAAAGGGCCTTCTACCTGTTTCTTCTTTGGATGCATCGGCCTCTGCTCTTCCAGCAGTTGCTCAAACCCCCCACCCCCCCAGGCTGGGACTCAACCTCCCTCTAGACCTGTTGAAGGGAGGCTAAAGGAAAGGACAAGAGGAGATGGACCCCGCAAGCAGTCCCCAGAGCGGGTGCCCTTCCCTAGCCCGCCTTCCAAAGTGTCTAGACCTATATACCCTCTACTCCACTCCCAGAGGTTCTCCCTGGAGCCGATGGAGCCCTTGGATCAGAGGCCTTCGAGGTCGCAGGACCAGCCAGGTCTGAGTTGGTCGCCTCCTCTCACTCGACTGAGTCTATCGGAGTTGGATATTGACAGGATGATGAGATTTATTCGGACCCAAATCCAGATGGGAGTCTTACCAGGCCCCACGCCCTCTGGAGGGGGGACCTCTGTGCCCTTCTTTCATCTAATTACTCCTTCCCTGATCCGGCCTGTGGTTTCGGGGTTTATGGATCAGAGGATCCTCGGAGCTGGGGGCTCGGCGTAGACTGTTCGTGCAGCCTCGACGCAGGCGATTACCTTGAGTTCCTTTGATCAGACCAGTTCAGATCCGAGCAACTCTCTGGGCTGAAGATGGGGAGTCAGATCTGAGGGGACGGAGATGTATTCTGCTCTGACCTTGTCAGATCAGAGTCATTCCTTTGGAACCCCAGCTACTCCTGCCTCTGCCCTAATCATCACAGCGGACCCGGGGAGAGCTTCCTCTTTATTAGGTGCTAAGGAGGTATGCTGTCCATCTGCATTCAACGTGGTGGAGAGGGTTCTCTCCCAAGGATCAAGACCTCAGCCTATTTCCTTGGATTCCGTCCTGGCTCCCTTGGATTCGGTTACGACTCCCTTCAGCTTGTCCCAGGGACAACCCGTGCTAGAGGACCCCCAGGCGGTTCCCCTTGAGGAAACCCCCCCCCCCTTTAGAGAGTCCCACTGAAGAGGGTACCCGTAAGCACACATGTAAAAGGAGGCACCTGGACTCCCCCAAGTCCTGACAGAGGACACTGATTTAGATGGAGAAGGTTCCCCCAGGTCACCTCCCGAGGATGTCTCCTTTGGAGATATGGAGATCCTCTGCCAGAGGGGAGGTTGGTCAGCCCAAAAACCTTGTACGGATGAGCCAGTGTTCCTGGAGGCCTTTGGCACGGGCCCATCTACATCCTGGGTGTCCCCTCCTGCGGATCCCTTAGTGAATCTTATCACCACGTGGGCATGGAAGGACTGGCACCATAGAGCTGATACCAAAACACCCAGACAGGATTCTCTCTCCACCCTCAGACAGACAGGCCTGGAACAAAGCATCCCCGGCGGATGCTATGGTGGTTGCAGCAGCCACCAAGAGGGAGAGTTTCTCGGTCCACCCTCCGGACAAGGAGTCCAGGGTGGTGGATTGGTTTAGGAAGCGAGTGTTTTCTTCAGCGACATTTTCCATTCAAGCACTGAATTATTTGGCACACATCATTAGGCTGCAGCAAGACCTGGTCACGGAGTTCGCTGAGTCACCCCCAGAGTCTTTGTTGCCAGAGACAAGCGTCTGTTTTCCACGAAAATGTCAACTCTCAAATTAGTATCGAACACGTCCATGCATCTCCTTTCCCATGCCATGGAAGGAGTGGTGTGGGCGGCTGGGACCGACATAGTTATGATGCGACACGCTGGTCTCAGACTGTGTCAATTTGTGGACCCCTTCAAGGTGTCTTTCACAAATACTCCCTTCGATGGTTCTTCCCTTTTTGGGAAGACAGTTTGTGACACCCTGGTCCAGAGTGAAAAGGACAGGAAGACTTTGCTATCTGAGTCTGCTTCTCTAGCCTTCAAAGATCCTTTTCTAGGAATCAGAAAGGGCAAAAACAGATGTGGTTCCGAAAATCAGTTTTCCCTGGACTCTCAGGATAACTTGTGCTCTAGAGGCAGAGGATGACAAGACGGACGCTGCCACAGAGGCAGAGGGGGGCCGAGGAACTTTGGGTCTAGGGAGACCTTCTCGGACAGGCCCATGCAGCAGCCCTGAGAGTTGCCAGACTGTCCTACTCTGGAGTCGGGGGAGATTATAATTGCACCCAATGGCTTGGGAGTCCATAACTGCGGACTGTTGGGTGCTTCAAATAATATCCAGACACTACACCATCCCATTCGTTACCCCTCCAGTCCAACCAAAGTGCCACCCAGATGTTTCACCCACTCAAAGGGAGGCGGCAGCGCTAGAGATTTCCAAGCTGCTTCGCAAACGAGCCATCGAACAGGTACCCCCAGATCAGTCCAGATCAGGTGTTTGCTCCAGGTTCTTTTTAGTGCCCAAAAAAAGATGGGGGACCTCAGGCCCATTTTGGACCTGTCAACTCTGAACCTAGCTGTAGCCAAGCAGAAATTCCAGATGGTCACCCTACAGTCCATTCTACCTTATCTTCGAGAATGCGACTGGATGTGCTCGATAGACCTCTAGGACGCTTACTAGCACATCAAGATTTGCAGAATCTCCAGGAGATTCCTTTGCTTCTGGCTGTGCACCAATCATTTCGGTTTCAGAGCCCTACCCTTCGGTCTCACCACAGCCCCCAGGATGTTTACCAAGGTAATGGCAGTCGTAGCGGCTCACCTGAGGCTTCAGGGCATTCAGGTATTTCCTTACCTAGATGATTAACTCCTCACTGCTTCCACCAAACATCATCTTAGCATGGCCAGAGACTCCTTCCTTCATCTTGCAATCCAGCTAGGGATTGCTATCTGTGTTTCCAAGTCCCTCTTGGACCTGGTACAGATCTTGGACTTTATCGGGGCACGGCTGGACACCCTCCAATTAAGTCTTCCTAACTCTAGACAAGGTCCGGAGCCTACGGGCCCATATATCAGTGATCCTTGGCCCCAGGCTACCAAAGGCGGGAGACGTTCTCCGAGACCTAGGCTCTATGGCTCCAGCAATATCGATCCTTCCCTGTGAGTGCCTTCACATGCGTGTTCTTCAGTGGACTCTGGCAGTATAGTGGTCTTGGCTAGATCTCAACATAGACCAAACCAAATACACGCAAGGAAAAGGTGCACTGATATTACTCAGCTTATGGATTTTTTGGGTTTGCCATAATAAATATATTTTAAGATTTAATTGCAACTTCTCCTGGTGCTGGATATCTTGTTTTGGATTCTTGGCTAGATCTCCCCATGGACTATCAAATTCAAATCAGTAAAGCCTACAAGGCATCACTTCTCTGGTGGCTCCAGTTGCCGGAGATCATAGCAGGATGGCCATTCATTTCACCCAAGCCACAGTGACCACGGACATCTCCCAGCTTGGGTCGGGGGGCATTATTTGGGGAGGACGGCCAAAGGCACGTGTTCCCAGACTGAGAACAGTTTGCATATCAGTGCTCTGGAGATGAGCAGTGCTTCTAGCTTTGCAAGCGTTCACAGTTTTCTCC
Source organism: Protopterus annectens (assembly GCF_019279795.1). Classification (NCBI taxonomy): domain Eukaryota; kingdom Metazoa; phylum Chordata; order Ceratodontiformes; family Protopteridae; genus Protopterus; species Protopterus annectens. The sequence continues at coordinate 336,200,000 of NC_056738.1, read as the reverse complement.
CCCCAGGGACGATTGCAGTTCAGTCAGACATGTCGGTTGTCTGGTACATCAACAAATAGGGGGGGACCAGATCTTACCCTCTCTGTCGCGAGGCCATGAGAGTGTGGGAGTGGGCGATATCCACCAGTCAATTTCTGATTGCAAAGCACATCCCAGGACGCTCCAACATTTTAGTGGACAGATTGAGTTGGGCTATTCTAATGCCATACGAGTGGTCTCTGAAACAATTGATAGTGGAGGAGATCTTCCTTGTGTGGGGTCAGCCTTGCTGCGATCTTTTCGCATCTCCTAACGCGAAGTGCAGTGAGTTTTTCACTCTGATCCCCTCACCAGGGGATCCTCCCAGAGACGCTCTAGTCGATGCTTGGCCTCCCTGGTTACTGTATGCTTTATCCCCTGTTACCTCTCATGTTCTAGCTCCTCCTTGGATTCTGGATCCTTATCCGGATCTCATCTGTCATCCCTCAGGCACTTGTCCACCCAACCTGGACAGCCTCAAGCTGAAGGCTTGGTTCAGTTCCCTTGATTGCCAGGACTCCCGGTCTGTCATCTCAAGTAAAAACTGTTCTGGTGGCATCCCACAAGGCTTCTACTAGGATGATTTACTGCAGCAAATGGAAACGATACTCTATTTAGGCTGCTCAGAGGAATCTGGATCCCTTTACAGCCTCTGTTCCTGCAGTATTGGATTTTTTAGCCAATATATTCCAACAAGGGGCTAGTTTCTCCACAGTGAAAGTGCAGCTGGCAGCCATCTCGAATTTCCATGTTGGCGAAAACATGAATGCTCTGGCCTCTTCAAGACTGTGTAAGGCTTTTCTTAAAGGCGCCTTTCTTTTACGTCCCCCGATTAAGGACTGTGTTCCTCCTTGGGACCTTACCTTGATTCTGCAGGTGTTAGTTGCTCCTCCCTTTGAACCTGCAGCATCAGTAGATTTTAAGTTTTTATCCTGGAAGACAACCTTCCTAGTAGCCATTACGTCGGCTAGGAGGGTTTCTGAGATTCAAACCTAGTCTGCCATGCCCCCTTATTTGATCTTCCATAAGGACAGGGTCTTGCTCCGCAAGAACCCTTCCTTCTTACCAAAAGTAGCTTCTGAGTCAAACATTAACCAGACTATTAACCTGCCTGTTTTCTTTCTAAATTTTCAGAACAAGGGTGAATATAAACTGCATTTGCTAGATGTTCATAGCTTCATTTTTATTTACACAGAACAAAGCTCTTTCATAAGTCTGACCAGTTATTCGTGTCCTTCTCTAAACTCTTTCTGGGCAAAGACATCTCCAAGATTTCCTTAGCTAGATGGATTACACAATGTATTTTGTAAATTTATAAGGACAAAGGTCTGTCCCCACCTGGTCCTGTTAAAGCTCATTCTACCAGAACTGTGGTGACTTCTGCTGCTTTTTGGTCTAGGGTTTCACTGGATGATGATTGTGCGGCAGAAACTTGGGCAAGGTCTCATAAGTTAAATTTGATCTCCAGAGGGAGAGCATCCTTCGGCTCTGTGGTGCTCAGGAATATCCTTCCATGAGGGCCTCCCAGGAGTTTTAGTAGCTGGGGACTCTGTCCCACAGGTTGAAGATAAAAATGAAGTTATCTACTTCAGATAAAGAAGTTATGTACTCACCATAATGTTCCATCTGAGTAGTTATACTTCATTTTTCTGCAACCATTCTGCCCTCCATCCCCCAAACCTGTTCAAGATTTGTGATAAAATTGAGTTGCTGATTGAGTAGTGGCAAACTCGATCTGAGGAAAGGTAGGAGATGTGATGGGTTATGGGTAAGGGGAGGAGCTTGGAGCTCAGAGCAGATGCTTGAAAAGTTGCCGGCTCGGATCCAAATTACCCACAGGTTGCAGAAAATTTACTACTCAGATGGAACGTTATGGTGAGTACATAACATTTTTTCTGCTATGCCAATGAAAGTGGAACAAACAGATGTCCTATTCCTATGTTGTAGTATTCTAGGTGTTGGATTTCTTGCCCTCAGACGACTTGTACGTTTGCTTCTATACAAAAGCTTCAGCTTGGCTGCTGTAGTGTGCGTGGAATGTCATATGTAGGGCCATAAACCAGGGGCCTTAAATGTGAAGTCTGCATGCACAATCATCAGACCTTTTCAGCTGCAGACTACATTCGCATCATACGATTACGTTTTCACAGATGTCTCATCTTAAAGATCAGCCAGTTGGGTTTCAAATTTTTTTTATTTTTAACGATAGTTATAGCCAGTGCTTGGTTGTTGTAGCCTTTAGCGGATGTCAGGAAAAAAGGGGAAGTGCCAGTGCGGGTGCTAGATACCCCGTAAGGACAGCCATGACATTTCTGCTTTTTGCCTAGGCTGTGAACACTATCACTCCTGCGCTATTTGTCAGTCGTTTAAGCCTAAGACCTTGCGCAGCCAGCTAGCTGCGTTAAATCTCTATCTTAAGAACCAATGCCTGAAACGGTTAGCCGTTAGGATGGATCCTGCATCGGAGGCTGCACATGAACCTTCTTGCAAGAAGGCCAAGATTCCTAGGCCTTCTTTGCCTGCTACTCCACTTCCTGACACACCATCACCTGCCGATCTAGGGATTGAGACACGTTTGGAGGCTCCGTCGACTGCAGTGACATCCCTTGAGGAAGCAGTTTCACAGCTGACAACTGGCACATCCTTGGATCAAATGCAGACATCGACGCCTGTCGAGGTCGAGAGGGAACCAGTTTCAATGTTACCTCCCGCATGGATCCAAATCTCAGATGTGCTAATTTCCAGACCCGACGCCAGGCCTCTTTCTACATCCTCTCCGGCCAAACAGAAAACTAAACATACCTCCACTTCAGAAGTCACACCGGATTGGCAGGCCTTCACTTCTCTCATGCAGGCCTTCGGTCTCCGCCACCTCCCCCTTGCCTCTTCTGAGCCCTAGGCCTGTCTCTGCTTTTTCCTTCCCATCCATGACCCCTCAGGTCAGGGGGGAAGAACATAACTCCTCTGATGATGAGAAAAGAGTCCATGTCTTATGTTTCCCACATTGCCTCCCCACAGGAATATTACTCTCCGGATGAGGAATCTGTGGAGGGTGACTCTCCCCCTCAGGACATCATTTTGGTGAGACCTAAACCAAGATGAAGGATTACTTTACTTTAAATGGGATACTTCCCAAATGACAGACACCCAAAAAAGGTACTTTGAACTGCTGCAAGTGGAATCACCCTCCCCTTCTGCAGTTCCCCCTGATGTTCATCGTGCATACAGCTGCAGTCATAACAGATGGGTTATCCTGCCGTCAGGCGGGTCCTCAGTCGGCCGAATTCCAAAGTCTAGGTCCGGCGTCGGTTGTCGCTTCTTCCCTGATGTCAGTGCGGCAGGGGTATAAAAGAACTAGCCGACGCCATTTTCCCCAGTCTTTCTTGCCGCGCGGTGCCCGAAGCAGAAGCAGTTCAGTGCCGGTCGGCCAGCTCCTAAGATTTACGAAAAATATTTCAGCCAAAGTCTTCTTGAAAGCTAAGTACCCCATTGGGGAAACTTTTCTTGCCTCAGTACCCCATTGGGGAAACTTTTCTTGCCTCAGACCGATGTCAGACAAAGTTGTTAATTGCATTTCTTGTGGGAAGCAAATACCGCATAAGGATTTCCATTCCTTCTGCATTCCTTGCTTAGGCCCAGACCACGACGTCTCGGCCTGTCGCTTTTGTGCTAGATTCAACAAATGCACTATTAAGCGTCGGACGGAGTTCGCCCAACACTATTTTGGTAAAAAGTTTAATTACATTGTCGTCGGATACTCCGACTCCAGTTTTGAGTAAGACGCAAAGATAAGGACCAACATACTAGGTCCGCGACTTCTACCGACACCACGCTAAAGCCGGCTACAGGTGCTCCGGTTCTCAGCGAGGCACCTACGCAGCCCCCGAGTACCGATAATGCTTCTTTAGTGATGTCTTCTGTGCCCGAGGTCGCAGGCTCCTCGGCCCCCACTCTGACTACAGATACTGACACCACTCTTGGCGGGGAAACTCAGAGTTTAAACAGGCCTGCCACTTCTCAAGGTGTCTTCAGGCCTTCCTCTTTTTCCATTAAGGCTTTCACAAAATCTAAAGCAGCCATGAAAACTAAAAGACAAGCTCCACAGAGCCCCATGCCTAAAAAACAGATGCTCAAAATGGCTGAGGAATTGATTACTCTTATCAGGGGTTCTCACCCCCCCCCCCTCGGGCAAAAGGCCCAGATTGGAGGAAGACTACCCTTCCACAGACCAAGCCTCTATTACCTCAGAACATTCTGAGGACCAGGAATGTTCATATTCCCCTTTTGAAGATTCTGATGCTGAGGAGTCCATTCCCTCGGTCTTACATACTTTGAGGGAACACTTTCACTGAGAAGGTTAAGATTACTCAGATTCCAAGAAAAGGCTCATGGATTTTCTCTTGCTTCCTGAGCACAGGCCTCTGGCTATCCCTCCTGTCTTGGATATATTAGATGATGTGTACACAGAAGCCAGCCTCAACCCAGATTCTTTACCTCCAGCTCCTGTTAAATCTGACAGGTATTACCGGGTTCCTGATGTTCTTCATTCCACATTGCTGCAGTCCTAACTATTGGGTAGTCCGCTGTCCAGTCGGCCCGAATACCAAAGTATATGGCTGACGTCGGTCAGGGCGCATTAGACTGACGTCAGTACGTCAGGGTACTAATGCGCATGACCGACGTCATATCCTCAGTCTTTTTTGCCGCATGGTCCGATGCAGAAGCAATTTTGCGAGTGCAGGTTGGCGTTCTGAAAGTTTCTGAAGCCAGAGTTTCAGACCGAATCAAAGTTGGCTAAGTACCCCGTTGGGGAATATTTTGTTTTTTTCTTGCCTCAGTATTTAACCGGATGTCAGAAAAAGTGAATAACTGTATTTCTTGTGGGAAACAGATACCTCATAGGGATTACCATACTTTGTGTATACCTTGTTTAGGGCCTGAGAACGACGTTGTTGGATGCCGCTCTTGTGCTAGATTTAACAAACGCACTATTAAGAGAAGGTTAGACTGTGCCAGGTTAGTGTTTGGGAAGCGTTGTAATTATAAAATGCCGTCGGATGCTCCGACGCCGGCTTCGGCTAAAAAACGCAAGGACAAAACAGCAAAGCCTAGACTGGAAGAACCGGCAGTCCCAGACGTCGGTTCTTTAGAGGGCTCAGTGGAGCCGGAGGTTTTGCCAGGTGTTTCTTTGGAGTCTCAGGGAGAGACTTTACTGTTACAGGATGTATCCTCTCAGGAAGTAGGCCAGGCTGAGGGGGCTTCTCAGGTGGCTGTTCTTCCCTCTCTTCCTAAGGTGGTCAGAGCCTCCCCTTCTGTTTCCAAGGCTTCTTTGAGGGGCAGGCCGAGTTTTGCTTCAGTGGGGGTTTCTCCTAGTGCTTCAGGGTCTTTGCCTAAGAAACATATGCTTAAAATGGCAGAGGATTTGATTACTATGATAAGGGGTTCTATGCCCCCTCCTGATAAGAGGCCTAGGGTGGAACCTGAGTTTGAGAGTTTTGATCAATGCTCGGAGGCTTCTGAGTCTTCGGCTGAAGACTTGCAGGAGTACCCTCATTATTCTGATTCTGATGTGGATGATTCTACTCCTTCAGCTTCCCCTCCTGAGGATTTTTCATTTTCAGAGACTCTGCATTCCATGAGGGAGCATTTTAAATGGGAAGGTCAAGATTTCTCTGATTCCAGGAAAAGGCTTAGGGAATTTTTGTTTTTACCCCAGCATAGGCCTTTAGCTATACCTCCTGTTTTGAATGTGGTGGAAGATGTTTTTGCAGAGGCTTCCCTGAATCCGGATTCTTTGCCTCCTGCCCCAGTTAAACCGGATAGGTATTATAGGGTGCCTGAAGCTCATAAGTATCTTTTTAAGAGTCCTAGGGCAGACCCGGAAACTGTCTCTCAGGGGCCTAAAGGTGTGAAGGCCTCAGTTGTTAAAAATCCTGTCCCTCCTGATAAAGAGGCAAGGGCTTTGGATAGATGGGGAAGGAAGGTGTATACTTCTTCCACTTTGGCCATGAGGGCGTTGAATTGTCAGTTTCACATGTTAAAATATCAGAATTATCTTCTTTCACAGTTGAAATCTAAAGTGGATGCTCTGGCGGAAGGTATTGAGTGTAAAGAGTTGCAGGATTTAGTTCATGTGTCTGAACAGGTGGGTAAACATTCCTTGCAATGTGGTTTTGATGCTGTGCAGGCCTCCTCCAGGGTGGCTGCCACTGGTTCTGTTCTTCGTAGGCACGCCTGGTTGAGAGATCAGAATTTAGCTGAGCATGTTAAGACACGGATTTTGGATGCTCCCTTGCAGTCTGATGTGTTGTTTGGTTCGCCTGTAGAAGCAGTTTTGAAGAAAATGGAGGACAAGGCTAAGTCTATGCAAACTGTTAAAGATTTTTTGCAGGTGCAGCCTCCAAAGTTTAGTAGAAATTGGCCTGCTAAGGGATGGACTTATCCTGCTTATGATTCCCAGTCTAGGGGTAGGTCTAGACGTGGTAGGGGCAGAGTTCAGGGTTCTTTTAGGCCTAGGACAGGAGTTCCCCTGCTCAGACTTCTGGTGAGGGCAGGGGTCAGTCCTTTCGTAAGCAGACCCAATGACCTGCCTTTTCAGCTGCCAGTTCATTCTCGCCTGGCAGCACCGTTGGGAGGAAGACTGTCTCTTTTCAAAGAAAATTGGGATTTAATTACCCAAGACAGATGGGTTCTGGATATCATTCACCACGGTTACAGGTTTTATTTCCATACCTTGCCTCCTTTCAAAGGCATGCCAGACATTCCTCCTCTACAAAGACAAGAGGCTCACAAGCAAATTTCTCAGTTACTCCAAATAGGGGCCATTCAGCCGGTTCCTGTGCCAGAAAGGGGCCTAGGATTTTATTCTCGCCTGTTCCTAGTACCGAAGAAGGGGAACACGTGGAGACCAATTTTGGATTTATCTCTCCTCAACACTTATCTGGACATTCCCAAGTTCAAAATGTTGACGTTACAACAGCTTTTACCTCTGCTGGGCAAAGATCACTGGATGGTAACTTTAGATCTCAAGGAAGCTTACCTTCATGTGCCTATAAGACTAAGTTGCAGAAAGTATCTGCGTTTTCGAGCTGGAAATTCTCATTATCAGTTCTCTGCATTGCCCTTTGGCTTATCTACTGCACCCAGAGTATTCACAAAGGTTCTGGCTCCAGTGATAGCTTACTTCAGGCTAAAAGGAATTCAAATCTATCCTTACTTGGACGATTGCCTGATTCTGGCTCAAGAAAAGGAAGACCTTCTACAGCATTTGGAATATGTCATAGCAGTGCTAAGATGCCTAGGGTATTCTGTGAACGAAATAAAGTCCAGTCTAGTACCCTCTCAAGACATGTGCTTTCTGGGTGTGAGACTGAATACAGCAGCCCAGATGGCCTTTTTAACCCCGGACAAACAAAAGAATCTTTCCAGTTACTTCCATCAACTATCTCTTCAGTCCGGGCTGACTGCAAGGACAGTCCTTCAAGCCTTAGGGTTCATGGCATCTTGTATTCTGGTGCTTCCCAATGCCAAACTGCATATGAGGAAGCTACAATGGTATCTCAAAATGTATGGACACAGCACTGCCAGGATTTGGACACTGTCATTCAAATAATACCTTGCATTCAAAAGGAATTTTTGTGGTGGGCTCAGGAATGTCACCTAAACAAGGGACTCTCTGTGACCCGGCCAGAGGCGAGTCAAATTCTAACGGCAGATGCCTCAGACATTGCTTGGGGAGCTCATCTAAATGGAAAGTGGATACAAGACAAGTGGCCTGCCAGACTACAGCATCTACATATCAACATGAAGGAGATGTTAGCAGTCCAGTTTGCATTAATGGCTTTCAAGGAGTTACTTCTTCCAGGGCAGGTGTTGATTCTAACCGACAACACAACTGTCATGTGGTACATCAACAAACAAGGGGGAACACATTCTTACCCATTGTGCAGGCAAGCAATGATTTTATGGGAGACTGCGCTCAGCTTGCAACTAACTCTTCAGGCAAGGTTTCTGCCGGAGCACAGAACTCCTTAGCAGATGTGTTAAGCAGACAAATCATGGATCCCCACGAGTGGAAACTGGATCTTCATGTATTTCAAAAGTTGACAGTGTCCTGGGGAACTCCAGACATAGATCTGTTCGCTTCTCCACTAAACCACCAGCTGCCAAAGTTTTGCACAAAGAGGTTTCATCACACAGCTTGGAAAGTGGATGCTCTTTCTTTCAGTTGGAAAAATCTTCATGTGTATGCTTTCCACCTCTGCCTCTTCTTCCAAAGGTGCTTCTAACGGTCAGACAAGACAAGCCAAGGATGATTTTAATAGCTCCAGATTGGCCTCGGCAGCACTGGTACCCATTACTGAGGAGTCTGGTAAAGAAGCCTCCATGGCCTTTACCCTTGATTCCACATCTGTTGTCTCAGAAGGACGGTCGTCTGCTCAATGTCAAGCTTCACTCTCTTCATCTAACAGCCTGGCATATTCTGTTTTGAAAGACAGCAGGTCTCAACTTCCTCAACAAGTTTTAAATGTGATTATGGAAGCCAGAAGACCTAGTACAAGGAAAGTGTACGCAGAAAAATGGAAGAGATTTTTATTTTGGACTGCAGCACAGAATTTGGAGATTTCGGAGCCTAATTTGAGTGTGGCTCTTCAATATCTTACTGAGTTATTAGACAAAGGTTTGTCTTTCTCTTCCATTAAGATTCATGCTGCAGCAATTTCAGCTCACTATGATTGTGACCCACCATTGTTTTCACATCCTTTGTTCAAGCAATTTCTTAGAGGGGCAAAGAATATAAGACCCCCACGTAGAGCCCCTACTCCTGCTTGGGACCTCAATTTTGTGTTGGAGAAACTCACTCTACAACCTTTTGAGCCTGCAGCTTCTGCTGAATTGAAATATTTGTCATGGAAGACTGCTTTTTTGTTAGCCATTACATCTGCAAGAAGGGTGTCTGAATTGCAGGCCCTTATGGCGGTTGAGCCTTTCCTGATTTTTCATAAGGATAGGGTATCTTTACGTACTAATCCTTCCTTTATGCCTAAAGTGGTTTCTAGTGTGGCTTTAAACCAAACTATTCATTTGCCTACGTTTTATGCAGATCCCCAAAATAAAGGGGAAAAGATTTTGCACACTTTAGATGTACACAGGCAATTACGTTATTATTTGAGCAGGACTAAGGATTTTAGGCAGTCTCAGCAGTTGTTTGTTTCTTTTGCTTTGAGTTCTCAGGGCAAGCCTGTGTCAAAACAAACTATTTCTAGATGGATTGGGTGTTGCATTACATTTTGTTATTCCCATCATGGCAAGGAGATTCCAGCTGGGATTCGGCCTCATTCCACTAGGGCTACTGCCACTTCAACAGCATTTCTGAGGGGGGTGGCAACTAAGGATATTTTGGAGGCAGCTACTTGGAGTTCAGTGCATACTTTCTCTAAGCATTATCACCTTCCTCTCTACTCTAAGTCTAGGGCTGGTTTTGCCACAGCTATTTTGCAGGGCATGTTGTCAGTTCCTGCTTCCTTATGATTTGCCAGCCTCCCTTACCTCTGCTTTGGGATTCTACCCAATAGTTAGGACTGCAGCAATGTGGAATGAAGAACATAGTACAGTTTTGTACCTACCATAAATGTAGATGTTCGAGGATCCACATTGCTGCAGTCCAATTTACCCTCCCTCCTTCCCCTCTGTGTTTAGGGGTGGTTGTGTAGGTGAGGTTATATTCTGCTAATTTTGTATATTTTGTATATATATATATATATATTTTGGTGCAGGTATGTTGGGAGTTTTTGGTTTTTGGCCTTATCTTTTCAGGGTCTTCTGACATCTGGGGCAAGAAAAGACTGAGGATATGACGTCGGTCATGCGCATTAGTACCCTGACGTACTGACGTCAGTCTAATGCGCCCTGACCGACGTCAACCATATACTTTGGTATTCGGGCCGACTGGACAGCGGACTACCCAATAGTTAGGACTGCAGCAATGTGGATCCTCGAACATCTACATTTATGGTAGGTACAAAACTGTACTTTTCACACCAGTTTCTTTACAAAAGCCATGCTGCTGACCCAGAAACTATTTCACAGGGTCCCAAGGGAATTAAGGCCTCTACTGCCAAAAACCCATTACCTTCAGAGAGAGATTCCAGAGCTTTAGAAAGGTGGGGGGAAAAGGTATACACCTCGGCCGCTTTAACCATGAGGGCATTAAACTGTCAGTTCCATATGTTAAAGTATCAACAGATGTTCTTCATCTCACATTGCTGCAGTCCTTACATATGGGTAGTCCGCTGTCCTCGGTCGGCCCGAATACCAAAGTATTAGGCTGACGTCGGTCAAGGCGCTTAAAACTGACATCAGGACGTCAGGGTACAAAAGCGCATGACCGACGTCATTTCCTCATTCTTTTTTGCCGCATGGTCCGATGCAGAAGCAGCGTTGCAAGTGCCGTTCGGCGTTCTGAAATTTTTCGGAGTTTCAGACCGAATCCAAGTTGGCTAAGTACCCCGTTGGGGAATATTTTGTTTTTTTCTTGCCTCAGTGTTTTACGGATGTCAGAAAAAGTGAATAACTGTATTTCTTGTGGGAAACAGATACCGCATAGGGATTATCATTCTTTGTGTATTCCTTGTTTGGGGCCTGAGCACGGCGTTGTTGGGTGTCGCTTTTGTGCTAGGTTCAATAAACACACTATTAAGCGAAGGTTAGATTGTGCTAGGCTGGTCTTTGGGAAGCGGTGCAATTATAATATGCCGTCGGTTTCTCCGCCCGCTTCTGCGAAGAAGCGCAAAGACAAAGCAGTTAAACCCAGGCAAGATGAGTCGTCCGTTCAGGACGCCGGTTCTTTAGAGGCTTCAGTGGAACCGGTGGTTCCGGCGGAGACTTCTCTGGAGTCTCAGGGGGAGACTTTGATTTTGCAGGAGGTGGTCTCTCAGGAGGCAGGTCAGGCTGAAGGGGCTTCTCAAGTTACTGTACTCCCTCCTTCCTAGGGTGGTTAGGCCTTCTCCTTCTGTTTCCAAGGCTTCTCCCAGAGGCAGGCCAGTTTTAGCTTCTGTTGGTGTCACTCCTAGTTCAGCAGGGTCTGTGCCTAAGAAGCACATGCTTAAAATGGCAGAAGATTTGATTACTCTGATTAGAGGTTCCTTGCCCCCTCCTGATAAGAGGCCTAGGGTGGAGCCAGAGTTGGGAAGTTTTGAGCAGGCTTGGATGTTTCAGAGTCTTCAGCTGAAGACTTGCAGGAGTACTCTCCTTATTCTGATTCTGATGCAGATGATTCCACTCCTTCTGCTTCTCCTCCAGAGGATTTTTCTTTTCAGAGACACTTCATTCTATGAGGGAACATTTTAAGTGGGAAGGTCAGGACTTCTCTGATTCTAGGAAAAGGCTTAGGGAGTTTTTGCTGTTACCCCAGCATAGGCCCTTGGCTATACCCCCTGTTCTGGATGTTGTGGAAGATGTGTTTGCAGAGGCTTCTCTTAATCCTGATTCTCTGCCTCCTGCTCCTGTTAAACCGGATAGGTATTACAGGGTGCCTGAGGCTCATAAATATCTTTATAAGAGTCCTAGGGCGGACCCAGAAACTATTAGTCAGGGACCTAAGGGTGTCAAGGCCTCGGTTGTAAAAAAATCCGGTTCCTCTAGATAAAGAAGCCAGAGCTTTGGATAGATGGGGAAAGAAGGTCTATACATCTTCTACCTTAGCTATGAGGGCTTTGAATTGCCAGTTTCATATGTTGAAATATCAAAACTTTCTTCTTTCTCTATTGAAGTCTAAGGTGGATGCTCTGGCGGAAGGCATTGAGTGTAAAGAATTACAAGATTTGGTGCATGTCTCTGAGCAGGTGGGTAAGCATTAATTACAGTGTGGTTTTGATGCTGTGCAGGCCTCGTCTAGGGTGGCTGCCACTGGCTCAGTTCTTCGCAGGCACGCCTGGCTGAAGGATCAGAATTTATCTGACCATGTTAAGACAAGGATTTTGGATGCTCCTTTGCAGTCTGATGTGTTGTTTGGTTCACCTGTGGAGTCAGTCTTGAAGAAAATGGAAGACAAGGCTAAGTCTATGCAGGCTGTTAAAGATTTTTTGCAAGTTCAGCCTCCGAAGTTTAGTAGGAATTGGCCTGCTAAGGGCTGGCCGTATCCTTCTTATGATTCTCAGTCTAGGGGTAGATCTAGACGTGGTAGGGGCAGAGCTCAGAGTTCTTTCAGGCCTAGAACAGGGAGTTCACCTGCACAATCTTCGGGTGAGGGCAGGGGCCAGTCCTTTCGCAAACAGGCCCAATGACCTACTTTTTCAGCTGCCAGATCCTTCTTGCCTGGCAGCACCTTTGGGAGGAAGGTTAGCACTCTTCAAGGAAAATTGGATGTTGATTACCCAAGACAAATGGGTATTGGATATCATACACCAGGGTTACAAGTTTTATTTCCATACCTTGCCTCCTTTCAAAGGCATGCCGGACGTTCCTCCTCAGCAAAGACTAGAGGCTCGCAAACAAATTTCTCTACTACAAATAGGGGCCATACAACCGGTCCCTCTGCCAGAAATGGGCCTAGGATTTTATTCTCGCCTGTTTCTAGTACCAAAGAAAGGAAACACGTGGAGACCAATTTTGGATTTATCTATCCTCAACACATATCTGGACATTCCCAAGTTCAAAATGTTGACGTTACAACAGCTTTTACCTCTGCTGGGCAAAGATCACTGGATGTTGACTCTGGATCTCAAGGAGGCTTACCTTCATGTTCCTATCAGGCCCAGTTGCAGGAAGTATCTGCGTTTTCGGGCTGGGACTTCACATTATCAGTTCTCTGCATTGCCCTTTGGCTTATCTACTGCGCCCAGAGTGTTCACGAAGGTTCTGGCTCCAGTGGTAGCTTTCTTCAGGCTAAGAGGAATACAGATCTATCCTTATTTGGACGATTGCCTGATTCTGGCCCAAGAAAAGGACAAACTTCTTCATCATTTACAGTATGTGATGGCAGTGTTAAGATGCCTGGGGTATTCTGTGAACGAAATAAAGTCCAGTCTAGTACCCTCTCAGGACATGTGCTTTCTGGGTGTGAGACTGTATACAGCATCCCAGATGGCCTTTTTGACCCCGGACAAACAAAAGAATCTTTCTCTTTACTTCCACCAGTTGTCTCGTCAGTCCAGGCTGACTGCAAGGACAGTCCTTCAAGCCTTGGGGTTCATGGCATCTTGTATTCTGGTACTTCCCAATGCCAAACTGCATATGAGGAAGCTACAATGGTATCTCAAGAATGTATGGACACAGCACTGCCAAGATTTGGACACTGTCATTCAGATAATACCTTGCATTCAAAAGGAATTTTTGTGGTGGGCTCAGGAATGTCACCTAAACAAGGGACTCTCTGTGACCCGCCAGAGGCGAGTCAGAGTTTAACGACAGATGCCTCAGACAAAGCTTGGGAGCTCATCTAAATGGAAAATGGGTACAAGACACGTGGCCTGCCAGACTTCAACATCTACATATCAACTTGAAGGAGATGTTAGCAGTCCAATTTGCATTGATGGCTTTCAAGGATTTACTTCTTCCAGGGCAGGTGTTGATTCAAACAGACAACACAACTGTCATGTGGTACATCAACAAGCAAGGGGGAACGCATTCTTATCTTCTATGCAGACAAGCAATGATTTTGTGGGAGACTGCTCTCAGTTTACAGCTAAATCTTCAGGCAAGGTTTCTGCCAGGAGCACAGAACTCCTTAGCAGATGTGTTGAGCAGACAAATTATGGATCCCCACGAGTGGAAATTGGATCCTCATGTATTTCAGAGATTGACAGTGTTATGGGGAACTCCAGACATAGATCTGTTCGCTTCTCCACTAAATTACCAGCTGCCAAAGTTTTGCACAAAAAGGTTTCATCCCACAGCTTGGAAAGTGGATGCTCTCTCATTCAATTGGAGCAATCTTCACGTGTATGCCTTTCCACCTCTGCCTCTCCTCCCAAAGGTACTGCTGAAGGTCAGACAGGACAAGCCAAACATGATTTTAATAGCTCCAGATTGGCCTCGACAGCACTGGTACCCATTACTGAGAAGTCTGGTACAGGAGCCTCCATGGCCTTTGCCTTCGATTCCTCACCTGCTGTCTCAGGAGAACAGTCATTTACTCAATGTCAAACTTCATTCTCTACATTTGACGGCCTGGCATATTCTGTTTTAAACCCTGGAGGGTCTCAGCTTCCACAGCAAGTTTTGAATGTTATTTTGGAGGCCAGAAGGCCTAGTACAAGGAAAGTTTACGCAGATAAATGGAGGAGATTTTTATTTTGGAGTACAGCAAAGGACTTTGATGTTTCTAAACCTAATTTAAGTGTTGCGCTTCAATACCTTACTGAGTTATTGGACAAAGGTTTGTCCTTCTCTATAAAGGTTCTTGCTGCAGCAATTTCTGCTCACTATGACTGTGACCCACCATTATTTTCTCAGCCTTTGTTTAAGCAATTCCTTAGAGGGGCAAAGAATATAAGACCCCCACGTAGAGCTCCTACTCCTGCTTGGGATCTCAATTTTGTGTTGGAGAAACTCACTCTACAACCTTTTGAGCCTGCAGCATCGGCAGAGTTGAAATATTTATCATGGAAGACTGCTTTTTTGTTGGCCATTACCTCTGCGAGAAGGGTTTCTGAATTACAGGCCCTTATGGCAGTTGAGCCTTTCTTAATTTTCCACAAGGATAGGGTGTCTTTGCGTACTAACCCTTCTTTTATGCCTGAAGTGGTTTCTAGTGTGGCTTTAAACCAAACTATTCATTTGCCTACTTTTTATGCAAACCCCCAAAATAAAGGGGAAAGGATTTTGCACACTTTGGATATACACAGACAGTTGCGATATTATTTGAGCAGAACTAAAGGGTTCAGGCAGTCTCAGCAGTTTTGTTTCTTTTGCTTTGGGTTCTCAGGGCAAACCTGTTTCAAAACAAACTATTTCTAAGTGGATTGGTTTTTGTATTGCTTTCTGTTATTCCCATCATGGTAAGGAGATTCCAGCTGGGATTAGGCCTCATTCCACTAGGGCTACTGCCACTTCTACAGCTTTTTAAGGGGTGGCTACTAAAGATATTTTGGAAGCAGCTACTTGGAGTTCAGTGCATACTTTCTCTAAGCATTACCACCTTCCACTTTACTCTAAATCTAGGGCTGGATTTGCCACTGCAATTTTACAGGGCATGTTGGCAGCTCCTAATGCTTTATAGTTTGCCATCCTCCCTTACCTCTGCTTTGGGATTCTACCCATATGTAAGGACTGCAGCAATGTGAGATGAAGAACATAGTACAGTTTTGTACCTACCATAAATGTAGATGTTCAAGATCCACATTGCTGCAGTCAACCCTCCCTCCTTCCCTCTGTTGTTGAAGGTGGTGGTGTGGTTTGTGTTGTACATATTGTAAATATGGTTAGTGCACGGGTGGTTGGTTAGGTTTTGCTGGTTTTTGGCTTTGGCCTTTCTTGTTAGGGCCTTCTGACATCTGGGTCAAGAAAAGACTGAGGAAATGACGTCGGTCATGCGCTTTTGTACCCTGACGTCCTGATGTCAGTTTTAAGCGCCTTGACCGACGTCAGCCTAATACTTTGGTATTCGGGCCGACCGAGGACAGCGGACTACCCATATGTAAGGACTGCAGCAATGTGGATCTTCGAACATCTACATTTATGGTAGGTACAAAACTGTACTTTTTTATCTCAGTTGAAAAGCAAAATGACACAACCTGAGCAACCAGATGTAAAGGAGTTGCAGGATTTGTTGTATAGTGCAGAGCAAGTGGGTAAACATACCTTGCAATGTGGTTTTGATGCTTTAGAGGCCTCATGTAGAGCTGCTGTTACAGGGTCTGTCATACGTAGACATGCTTTGCTCAAAGAGCAAACCTTACCAGATCATGTCAAAGCTAAATTACTAGATGCACCTCTTCAAAAAGATGTATTGTTTGATATTAAAGCTGAGGTGGTACTAAAGAAAATGGAGGACAAGGCAAGATCAATGCAAACGGTGAAAGATTTCCTACAGGTACAACCTCTGTTTCAGCAGAAACTGGCCTTCAAAAAATTGGTCCTTTCCAGCCACGGACAGACCTCAGAGGTAGATACAGGCGCCCGAGGGGTAGAGGGCAATCTCAAAGATCTTTTAGAGCCAGACAATGGCAAGCACCTACACCAAGAGGTGGAGAAAGTAGATCAGTCATTCAGAAAGCAGACACAATGACTTTCCCCTCTGCATGCCAAGCAAAGCTTTAATGGCAGCACCTTTAGGCGGAAAACTGGCTTTATTTTCAAAAAATTGGCATATTGTGACAAAAGACAAATGGATCCTGGACATTATAGACAGAGGCTACAGATTCCACTTTCACACCCTTCCAAAAATAAGAGGCATGCCAAACCTGCCACAAAATCAAAGGGCAGAGGCACAAAAACAAATTTCAGCCCTCATGGACATGAAAGCTATTCAAGAGGTACCTGCAAAAGAACAAGGTCAAGGTTTTTATTCCAGACTATTCCTGGTACCAAGGAAGGACAAAGATTGGAGACCAATTCTGGACCTATCCATCATAAACACATATTTACTCGTACCAAAATTCAAGATGCTCACATTACAGCAGCTTCTTCCCATGCTGGGCAAAGGAGTCTTGGCTGGTAACATTGGACCTCAAGGAGGCATACCTGCATGTCCCTATCGGACAAGATTGCAGAAGATACCTCATATTTCTTGCAGGTTCAACCCATTATCAATTGTCTGCATTGTCCCTTGGCTTATCTACTGTGCCCAGAGTGTTTACGAAATGCCTGGCATCAGTAATTGCCTTCTGCAGACTTCAAGGGATACAAATATACCCATATCTGGATGACTGCCTGATCCAAGCGGACAGCAAGCACATACTTCTGAAACACCTGGCGTTTGTAATAGTTGTTGAACTTTCTGGGATACACAGTCAACAAAAAGAAATCAAAACTAATACCCCTCTCAAACAATAATTTTCCTGAGTGCCAGCTTGAATACAAACACCCAGATGGCCTACCTCACACCAGGGAAGCAAGGGCAACTATCTCAATACTTCAGAAAAATGGCAACCTTCACCAGGCTGACTGCAAGGAAAGTCCTGCAGGCTCTGGGATTCATGGCATCGTGCATCCTACTGTGATCCCATGTGCAAAGCTGCATATGAGGAAACTTCAATGGTACCTAAAAAAACTTATGGTCTCAACACAGCCACAGTTTGGAAACAATTATACCACTCATTCCAAGTCTTCAAAAGGAATTTCTGTGGTGGGCTCAAGCATGCCAAAGAAACACAGGTCTCCCCTTCTGCATGCCTCAAGCAAATCAAATCATCACAACAGACGCCTCGGACTACGCCTGGGGGGCGCACATGACAGATCAGTGCATTCAGGGCAAATGGTCCCGAAAGGAGAAGCACCTACACATCAATCAAAAGGAAATGCTAGCAGTACAAAATGCTATTATGGCCTTCAAAGACCTACTGCATCCAGGCCAGCTATTGATAAGGACAGACAACACCACAGTGATGTGGTACATAAACAAACAGGGAGGAACTCATTCATACCCCCTGTGCAGACTAGCCATGTCCCTTTGGAACACGGCTCTGGAATTGCAAATCCAACTTCAAGCACAATTCCTACCAGGGAAGGAAAACACGCTGGCAGACAACCTAAGCAGAAATATGACAGATCCACATGAATGGAAGTTGCATCCTCAAGTTTTCGCAAAGATAATTAAGGCATGGGGACGGCCAGACATAGATCTCTTTGCTACCCACAAAAATTACCAACTGAAAAAATTTTGCTCAAGGACCTATCATCCACAGGCCTGGAAAGTGGATGCACTTTCTTTCAATTGGACAACATTGACCGTCTATGCCTTTCCACCTCTTCCTCTGCTGCCCAAAGTTCTATTAAAAAGCCAGAGCAGAGGCCAAAGATGATTCTCATTGCTCCAGACTGGCCAAGACAACACTGGTATCCACTCCTGAAGAGCCTGACTCATTCCCCAGCATGGACCCTGCCTCTAGTACCTCTTCTGTTGACCCAGCACAGTTTCAAAACTCTTCACAGTCAACTGAAAACCCTCAATCTAGCCACATGGAGGATTCCTTGATTTCCCAACAGACTCTCCTCTCCAAGGAGGTGCAGGATGTCATCTTGGAGGCCAGAAGACCTTCTACTAGAAAAGCCTACTCCACCAAATGGAAACTGTTTTGTGCCTGGAATCAGAAAAAGGGTCAGAATCCTTGGGTACTAAATTTACCTCAAATATTACAGTACCTAGCTGAAATGTTAAACAGTGGACTTTTTCTCCTCCATCAAGATCCATGCTTCAGCCATTTCTGCACAATACAACACTGATCCTCCTTTATTCTCTCATCCTCTCTTAAGACAGTTCCACAGAGGGGCTAAGAATATAAAAGCCCCAAGGAAACCACCAGTACCTGCTTGGGATCTCAACTTCATTTTAGAAAAACTGACCCTGCCTCCATTTGAGCCAGCTACTTCAACAGAACTGCAATATTTGTCATGGAAAACAGCCTTCCTTCTGGCTATCACCTCAGCACGCAGGGTTTTGGAACTACAAGCCCTCATGGCTGTGCAACCTTTCATCATTTTCCATCAGGACAGAGTTTCCTTACGAACCAACCCTTCCTTTATGCCAAAGGGTAGTATCCAGTGTAGCCTTGAATCAGACTATCCACTTACCTACCTTTTATCCTAACCCACAAAACAAAGGGGAAAGGCTACTACATTCCTTGGACATTCACAGGCAACTTCGATGTTCTTCATCTCACATTGCTGCAGTCCTTACATATGGGTAGTCCGCTGTCCTCGGTCGGCCCAAATACCAAAGTATTAGGCTGACGGTCATGGGCGCCCAGATCTGACATCAGAGCGTCAGGGTATAAAAGCGCATAACCGACGTCATATCCTCAGTCTTTTTTGCCGCATGGTCCGATGCAGAAGCAGCGTTGTAAGTGCCGTTCGGCGTTCTGAAATTTTCATATTCTGAGTTTCAGACCGAAACCAAGTTGGGCTAAGTACCCCGTTGGGGAATATTTTTGTTTTTTCTTGCCTCAGTTAATTCCGGATGTCAGAAAAAGTGAATAATTGTATTTCTTGTGGGAAACAGATACCGCATAGGGATTATCACTCTCTTTGCATTCCTTGTTTGGGACCGGACCACGACGTAGTCGGGTGTCGGTTTTGTGCTAGGTTTAATAAGCGCACTATAAAAAGGTTAGATTGTGCTAGGTTAGTCTTTGGTAAGCGGTGTAATTATAATATGCCGTCGGATCCTCCGCCCGCTTCCACGAAGAAGCGCAAAGACAAATCCTTGAAACCTAGACAGGTTGATTCGTCCGTTTCGGACGCCGGTCCTGCAGAAGCTACAGTGGAGCAGGTGGATCCGGCTGAAGTTTCTGTTGAGTCTCAGGGGGAAACTTTGATTTTGCAGGATGTGGCCTCACAGGAGTCAGGTCAAGCTGAAGGGGCCTCTCAGGTTACTGTTCTCCCTTCTATGCCTAAGGTGGTTAGGCCTTCTGCTACTATTTCTAAGGCTTCTTCTAAGGGCAGGTCTGTTTTGCCTTCCTCTGGTGTCCCTCCAGGTACTTCAGGGTCGGTGCCTATAAAGCACATGCTTAAAATGGCAGAAGATTTGATTACTTTAATTAGAGGTTCTATGCCCCCTCCTGATAAGAGGCCCAGGGTGGAGCCAGAGTTGGAAAGTTTGGATCAGGCCTCAGACGACTCAGACTCTTCTGCTGAAGATATTCAAGATTTTCCCCCTTATTCGGATTCTGATGCAGAGGATTCCACTCCTCCTGCTTCTCCTCCAGAGGATTTTTCGTTTTCAGAAACTCTGCATTCCATGAGGGAGCATTTTAAGTGGGAAGGACAGGATTTCTCTGATTCACGAAAGAGGCTTAGGGAATTCTTGTTTTCACCACAGCATAGACCCTTGGCTATACCTCCTGTTTTGGATGTTGTTCATGATGTTTTCTCGGAGGCTTCCCTTAATCCAGATTCTTTGCCTCCTGCGCCAGTTAAACCGGACAGGTATTACAGGGTGCCTGAGGCTCATAAATATCTGTATAAGAGTCCTAGGGCGGACCCAGAAACTATTAGTCAGGGGCCTAAGGGTGTTAGAGCTTCTGTTGTAAAGAATTCGGTTCCTCTAGATAAGGAAGCTAGAGCTTTGGATAGATGGGGTAAGAAGGTGTATACCTCTTCTACTTTAGCAATGAGGGCTTTAAATTGCCAGTTTCATATGTTGAAGTATCAGAATTTCCTCCTTTCTCAGCTAAAATCTAAAGTGGATGCTTTGGCAGAGGGCATAGAGTGTAAAGAATTGCAGGATTTAGTACATGTCTCTGAACAGGTGGGTAAGCATTCTTTGCAGTGTGGTTTTGATGCTGTACAGGCCTCTTCTAGGGTGGCTGCCACTGGATCAGTTCTTCGTAGGCACACCTGGCTTAAGGATCAGAATTTGTCCGAGCATGTTAAAACTAGAATTCTGGATGCCCTGTTACAGTCTGAAGTTTTGTTTGGTCCCCTTGTGGAGTCGTTTTTGCAGAAAATGGAAGACAAGGCTAAGTCTATGCAGACTGTTAAAGATTTTTTGCAGGTGCAACCTCCAAAGTTTAGTAGAAATTGGCCTACTAAGGGGTGGACCTACTCTTCTTCTGATTCTCAGTCTAGGGGTAGATCTAGACGTGGCAGGGGCAGAGCTCACAGTACATTCAGGCCTAGAACTTGGAGTTCACCTGCACAATCTGCAGGTGAGGGCAGGGGCCAGTCCTTTCGTAAACAGGCCCAATGACCTGCATTTTCAGCTGCCAGATTCTTCTTCCCTGGCAGCTCCTTTGGGAGGAAAATTAGAACTCTTCAAGCAAAACTGGCTTTTAGTCACCCAGGACAAATGAGTATTGGACATTATAAACCGAGGCTACAAGTTCTATTTCCATACATTGCCTCCTTTCAAAGGCATGCCAGACGTTCCTCCTCGGCAAAGGATAGAGGCTCACAAGCAGATTTCTTTACTTCTTCAAATAGGAGCTATACAGCCAGTTCCTCTGTCAGAAGTGGGACTAGGATTTTATTCTCGCCTGTTTCTAGTACCAAAGAAAGGGAACACGTGGAGACCAATTTTGGATTTATCTATCCTCAACACTTATCTGGACATTCCAAAGTTCAAAATGCTGACGTTACAACAGCTTTTACCTCTGTTGGGAAAAGATCACTGGATGGTAACTCTGGATCTCAGAGGCTTATCTTCATGTTCCTATCAGGCCCAGTTGCAGGAGGTACCTGCGTTTTCGGGCTGGAAATTTACATGATCAGTTCTCTGCATTGCCCTTTGGCTTATCTACTGCGCCCAGAGTGTTCACAAAGGTTCTGGCTCCAGTGATAGCCTTTTTCAGGTTAAAAGGAATACAGATTTATCCTTATTTGGACGATTGCCTGATTATTGCACAACACAAAGATGAACTTCTGCATCATCTACAGTATGTGATGGTAGTGTTAAGATGCCTAGGGTATTCTGTGAACGAAACAAAGTCCAGTCTAGTACCTTCTCAGGACATGTGCTTTCTGGGTGTGAGACTGAATACACCTTCCCAGATGGCCTTTTTGACCCCGGACAAACAAAGAAGCCTTTCTCTTTATTTCCATCAAATGTCTCTACAGTCCAGGCTGACTGCAAGGACAGTCCTTCAAGCCTTGGGGTTCATGGCATCTTGTATTCTGGTGCTTCCCAATGCCAAACTGCATATGAGGAAGCTTCAATGGTATCTCAAAAATGTATGGACACAACACTGCCAAGATCTAGACACTGTCATTCAGATAATACCTTGCATTCAGAAAGAATTTTTGTGGTGGGCTCAGGAATGTCACCTAAACAAGTGACTCTCTGTGACCCGACCAGAGGCGAGTCAGATTCTAACGACAGATGCCTCGGACATGGCTTGGGGAGCACACCTCAATGGAAAATGGGTGCAAGACACGTGGCCTGTCAGACTTCAACATTTGCATATCAACTTGAAGGAGATGTTAGCAGTCCAATTTGCATTGATGGCTTTCAAGGATTTACTTCACCCAGGACAGGTGTTGATTCAAACAGACAACACTACTGTCATGTGGTACATCAACAAGCAA
Organism: Protopterus annectens; assembly: GCF_019279795.1. Lineage (NCBI taxonomy): Eukaryota > Metazoa > Chordata > Ceratodontiformes > Protopteridae > Protopterus > Protopterus annectens. The sequence continues at coordinate 336,177,800 of NC_056738.1, read as the reverse complement.
GGGGGAACACATTCGTACCCTCTTTGCAGGCAAGCAATGATTTTGTGGGAGACTGCTGTCAGTTTACACCTCAATCTTCAGGCAAGGTTTCTACCAGGAGCACAGAACTCCTTAGCGGATGTGTTGAGCAGACAAATTGTGGATCCTCACGAGTGGAAACTGGATCCTCATGTGTTTCAAAAGTTGACAGTGTTATGGGGGACTCCAGACCTAGATCTGTTCGCTTCTCCACTAAATTACCAGTTGCCAAAGTTTTGCACAAAAATGTTTCATCCTACAGCTTGGAAGGTGGATGCTCTATCATTCAGTTGGAGCAATCTTCATGTCTATGCCTTTCCACCTCTGCCTCTCATTTCCAAGGTACTCCTGAAGGCCAGAATAGACAAGCCATCCATGATTCTGATAGCGCCGGATTGGCCTCGACAGCACTGGTACCCACTACTGAGGAGTTTGGTGCAGGAGCCTCCATGGCCTCTGCCTTTGATTCCGCATCTTTTGTCTCAGGAGGGCAATCACTTCCTCAATGTCAAGATTCAGTCTCTGCATCTCACAGCCTGGCATATTCTGTTTTAGACCCTGGAGGGTCTCAGCTTCCACAACAAGTTTTGAATGTTATTTTGGAGGCCAGAAGGCCTAATACAAGGAAAGTTTACGCTGATAAATGGAGGAGATTTTTTCTTTGGAGCAAAGCGAAGGACTTTGATGTTTCCAAGCCTGATTTAAGTGTTTCTCTTCAATATCTTACTGAGTTATTGGACAAGGGTTTGTCTTTCTCCTCGATAAATGTTCATGCTGCAGCCATTTCTGCTCACTATGACTGTGACCCTCCTTTATTTTCCCATCCTTTGTTTAAGCAATTTCTTAGAGGGGCAAAGAACATAAGACCCCACGTAGAGCTCCTACTCCTGCTTGGGATCTCAATTTTGTGTTGGAAAAGCTTACTCTACAACCTTTTGAGCCTGCAGCTACTGCAGAGTTAAAGTATTTATCATGGAAGACTGCTTTTTTGTTGGCCATTACCTCTGCAAGAAGGGTTTCTGAATTACAGGCCCTTATGGCAGTGGAACCTTTCCTGATTTTTCATAAGGATAGGGTATCTTTGCGTACTAATCCTTCCTTTATGCCTAAAGTGGTTTCTAGTGTGGCCTTGAACCAAACTATTCATTTGCCTACTTTTTATGCAAACCCTCAAAATAAAGGGGAGAAGATTTTGCATACTTTGGATATTCACAGGCAGTTACGTTATTATTTGAGCAGAACCAAGGGGTTCAGGCAGTCTCAGCAGTTGTTTGTTTCTTTTGCTTTGGGTTCTCAGGGAAAAACCTGTTTCAAAACAAACTATTTCTAAATGGATTGGGTTTTGTATTTCTTTCTGTTATTCCCATCATGGTAAGGAGATTCCGGCTGGAATCAGACCTCATTCCACTAGAGCTACTGCCACTTCTACTGCCTTTCTAAGGGGGGTAGCTGCAAAAGATATTTTGGAAGCAGCCACTTGGAGTTCAGTACATACTTTTTCCAAGCATTACCACCTTCCTCTTTATTCTAAGTCTAGGGCTGGATTTGCCACTGCAATATTACAGGGCATTTTAGCAGCCCCTAATGCTTTATGATTTTGCCATCCTCCCTTTACCTCTGCTTTGGGATTCTACCCATATGTAAGGACTGCAGCAATGTGAGATGAAGAACATAGTACAGTTTTGTACCTACCATAAATGTAGATGTTCAAGATCCACATTGCTGCAATCAATATCCTCCCTCCTTCCCCTCTGTAGTTTGGCATGGTTATATGGTTTGGGTGATGGTTGTTGTTGGGCATGTTTTTGGGAGGTATCCTGTTTTTGGGCTGTGGCCTTTCTTTTTAGGGCCTTCTGACATCTGGGGCAAGAAAAGACTGAGGATATGACGTCGGTCATGCGCTTTTATACCCTGACGCTCTGATGTCAGATCTGGGCGCCCATGACCGACGTCAGCCTAATACTTTGGTATTCGGGCCGACCGAGGACAGCGGACTACCCATATGTAAGGACTGCAGCAATGTGGATCTTCGAACATCTACATTTATGGTAGGTACAAAACTGTACTTTATTTGGACAGGATAAAGCCATTCAGAAAATCAGAGCAACTTTTTGTGTCCTATGCTACAGGTGCTCAAGGAAAAGGCTATTTCCAAACAGACAATCTCAAAATGGATAGCCCACTGCATACGCTTTTGTTACCCATTTTATGGAAAAACTGCACCTACAAGCATCAGATCTCACTCCACAAGTGCCACAGCTACCACTGCAGCTTTCCTCAGGGGGGTTCCTACCAAGGATATTTTAGAAGCAGCCACTTGGAGTTCTGTGCACACTTTCTCCAAGCACTATCACCTTCCACTATACTCTAAATCTGGAGCTGGCTTTGCCACAGCAGTCTTGCAGGGCATCCTTGCTCCTCCTAGTTCCACTTAGTGCTTGCCACCCCTTTTTAGCTTTGGGATTCTAACCATCTGTTATGACTGCAGCTGTGTGACGAACATAGTACAGATGTCCTTCATGGATGCATCTGCAGTCATAACAACTGGGTTGTCCTGTCGTCAGGCAGCCCTTCGGTCGGCCGGATTCCAAAGTCTGGGTCCGGCTTCGGCTGATGTCGCACTTCACCCGACGTCATCTCTGCTGGTCTTCAGGTATAAAGGCATCAGCCGACGCCATTTTCCTCAGTCTTTCTTGCCGCGTGGTGCCCGAAGCAGAAGCTGTTCGCAAGTGCCGGTCGGTCAGATCCAGAGATTACTACTACCGAATACTACTTCGAAGACTTCTAAAAGCTAAGTACCCCGTTGGGGACTCTTTCTTGCCTCAGCCGATGTCAGAAAAAGTCAATAACTGTTTAACTTGTGGCAAACCTGCCTCCAAATCAAAAAATAGAAGCTCTACAGCAGATAATGCAATTAACAAAGATGAGAGCTGTGGAAAGAGTACCAATAACAGAACAAGGCAAAGGATTCTACTCCAGACTATTCCTAGTTCCAAGAAAAGAAAAAAGTTGGAGACCTATTCTCGACCTGCCCATCTTAAACACATACATCATTGTCCCAAAATTCAAAATGCTGACCCTACAGCAACTTCTTCCCATGCTGGGCAAGGAGTGTTGGCTGGTAACTCTAGATCTCAAGGAGGCATACCTGCACGTCCCCATCCGACCAAATTGCAGAAGATACCTCAGATTTCTTGCAGGATCAGAGCACTATCAATTCTCAGCATTGCCCTTTGGCTTATCTACTGCGCCCAGAGTATTCACAAAATGCCTGGCATCAGTAATCGCCCACTGCAGACTACAGGGAATCCAAATTTATCCATACCTGGACGACTGCCTGCTACAAGCGGACAACAAAAGCAAGCTGACAACAGATTTGCAAAGGGTCATTTACTTGCTACAAGCCCTGGGATACACAGTCAATTTTCAAAAGTCAGGGCTGATACCATCCCAAACGAGGACATTCTTGGGCGCGGAATTGGACACAGTAAAACAAATGGCATTCCTAACTGCAGAAAAACAAAAAGAACTCCCTCTTTACTTCTTGGCACTAACAAAACAGAACAAGCTAACAGCAAGAAAAGTTCTGCAGGCCTTGGGCTTCATGGCATCATGCATAATCTTGGTCCCACATGCCAGACTGCATATGAGAAAACTACAGTGGTACCTAAAGAATTTATGGTCCCAACACAGGCACAGCCTAGAAGCAGAAATACCACTAATCCCATGCCTAAAACAGGAGTTCCTATGGTGGGCTCAAACATGCCAGACAAATCCAGGCCTACCCTTTCACAACCTTCGAGCAAGCCAAACCATCACAACAGACTCCTCAGACCTAGGATGGGGGGCTCACATGCTGGACAAATGTGTACAGGGATTGTGGACTCAGGACCAGCTACACCTGCACATCAACCAAAAAGAAATGCTGGCAGTAAAACTGGCAATCCAAAAATTCAGCCCATTTCTCAGAGAAGGCCATTTGATGATAAGGACAGACAACACCACAGTCATGTGGTACATCAACAAACAGGGAGGCACTCATTCATACCCCCTATGGAGAATGACTTTGGACCTTTGGAACCTGGCACTCGGCTACAACATCCAGTTACAGGCAATGTTTGTACCAGGAAAGGAGAACACTCTAGCAGACATATTAAGCAGAACAACCTCGGATGCTCACAAATGGATGCTACACCCGGACATCTTCAAGACCATCACAAAGAAATGGGGAATGCCGCAGATAGATCTATTCGCTTCCCCTCTCAATCACCAGCTCAAAAAATTCTGCACAAGGACACTCCACCCATTTGCATGGAAGGTGGATTCGCTCTCCTTCAGCTGGAAAGGTCTGACAGCATATGCATTCCCACCTCTTCCCTTGATACACAAGGTATTACTAAAAATCAAGGAGGAACGTCCAAGGATAATCCTGATAGCTCCAAACTGGCCAAGACAACACTGGTACCCATTGCTGAGGAGCATGTCTCGGGACAAAATGTGGGCAATACCCCTGATGCCTTTGATGTTAACTCAGAACAACTACAGCATCATGCATCCAAACCTAAAAACTTTGCAACTGACTGCATGGAACATCACATAGCAGCAACTAATCCAGATCTTTCCCAAAGGGTTAAGGACATTATCCTTGAAGCCCACAGACCTTCAACAAGAAGGAACTATGCAGGAAAATGGAAAAGGTTTGTCATTTGGAGTGCTGAAAGAGGAAAAGACGTCGAATATAGATATTGCTAACATTCTGGAGTATTTGGCAGAGCTTCTACATACAGGCCTGTCCTATTCCTCCATCAAGATACATGCATCAGCTATTTCAGCAGAATACAGCTTTGATCCACCGGTCTTTTCACATCCTCTACTCAGGCAGTTCCTCAGAGGGATCAAGAATGTAAAACCTCCTAGGAAACCACCATTGCCAGCTTGGGACTTGAACTTCGTGCTAGAAAAGTTGACACTCCCGCCTTTTGAACCAGCAGCAACAGCAGACCTACAGCATTTATCATGGAAAACTGCTTTCCTACTGGCAATAACCTCAGCAAGGAGGGTTTCTGAACTTCAGGCCCTAATGGCAGTACAACCCTTCCTAATCTTCCACCAAGATAGAGTGTCCATGAGAACTAATCCTACATTTATGCCTAAGGTGGTATCCAGAGTGTCTTTAAACCAGGCAATCCACCTACCTACCTTCTTCCCCAACCCACAAAACAGAGGGGAAAGAATGCTGCATACCTTGGATGTACATAGACAGCTACGCTACTACCTGGACAGAACCAAAAGTAACAGAAAAACTGACCAGCTTTTTGTAGCCTATGCAACAGGAAGAGAAGGAAAAGCAATTTCCAAACGGACAATCTCCAAATGGATAGGAAATTGCATACGATTCTGTTACTCCTTCCATGGAAAACCAATTCCACAGAACATAAGACCTCATTCTACAAGGGCAACAGCCACTACCACAGCCTTCTTACGAGGAGTGGCAACCAAGGACATTATTGAGGCGGCTACTTGGACCTCCGTGCATACATTTGCCAAGCATTATAATTTACCTCTGTATTCCAGATCCCGAGCAGGGTTTGCCACTGCTGTACTGCAAGGGATCCTAACCACACCATAATTTCTTCTTCCTCCTCCCCTAGTTGGCTATGGTATTCTACCCAGTTATGACTGCAGATGCATCCATGAAGGACATAGTACAGTTTTGTACCTACCATAAATGTAGATGTCCGAACTGGATAGCATCTGCAGTCAGGATTACCCTCCCTCCTTCCCCTCTGTGGTACTCCTAGGGTATTTACCCCCCTAATAGCTAGCTGGTGGGGGGGGGTCTCTTATGGTGTATTTGTTTGTATATATGTACATACATGCTTATTTCTTTTGTTTGCCTTCTATCTTTTTGGAAACATTGGCATTTATCCAAAGTTTAGCCTTCCAAGAGGGCAACTGGCATCTGGGGCAAGAAACACTGAGGAAAATGGCGTCGGCTGATGCCTTTATACCCGAAGACCAGCAGAGATGACGTCGGGTGAAGTGCGACATCAGCGGCGGACCCAGACTTTGGAATCCGGCCGACCGAAGGGCTGCCTGACGACAGGACAACCCAGTTGTTATGACTGCAGATGCTATCCAGTTCGGACATCTACATTTATGGTAGGTACAAAACTGTACTTTTTGTACCTACCATAAATGTAGATGTTAGAGTGCTAATACAGCTGCAGTCCAGGTTTCCCTCCCTCCATCCCCTCTTGGGACAGGCCTTATGACAAACACCTCCTCATACAACCTAATTGGGGTATTCTTTTATGGTGTATTTGCTTGCACACTACTGTTTTTTGATTATATTGCATTGCATCATCACATAAGTTTATGATGTCCTTCAAGAATGCAACTGCAGTCATAACATATGGGTTGTCCTGCCTCAGGCAGCCCTCGGTCGGCCGGATTCCAAAGTCTGGGTCCGGCGTCGGCTGGTGTCGCCTCCACTCTGACGTCAGAACGGCTGGAGTATAAAGGCATCGGCCGACGCCATCTTCTTCGGTCTTTCTTGCCGTGGTGCCCAAAGCAGAAGCAGTTTGCAAGTGCCGGTCGGTCAGCTCCTGTGTTTTCAGTACCGAAGTCATCTAAAAGCTAAGTACCCCGTTGGGGAACATTTTTTCTTGCCTCAGCCGATGTCAGAACAAATTGACAAAGTTAATAATTGTTTGTCTTGTGGTAAACAAATACCTCTTAAGGACTTCCATTCTTATTGCCTCCCTTGCCTGGGCCCAGACCACGACGTCTCGGCCTGTGCTGCCTGTGCTTGCTTTAATAAGCGCACTCTCAGGCGATGGGCAGAATTTGCCGAAGACTTTTTCGGCGAATCTTTCGCTTATATCATGCCGTCGGAACAACCGAAAACTCAACCTACCAAAAAACGAAAGGACCGGGACCGACATCCTCGGCCCGCGTCCTCCACCGATACTCCCCCTAAACTCTCCACGAGTGTTTCGGTCCCTTCGGAAGCGGTAATTCAACCGCTCCAGGCCGACGACACAGCGTTAACACGTCCTTCGGTCTCAGAGTCTACACCGGTGCCGGTTGTTGATTTTCCTCCAGAAACCGAAGTTCTGGATCTACCCGACACCATTCCTGTGAACAAGGTTACTCCTGCACGTGGGGCAGCTAGGCCTCCTGTATCCATGTCCATCAAGGCCTTTGCACGTGCTAAGGCCGCCAGCCAGGCCAAGGCCCATCCTAAACCTACTGCCCAGGCCCCTTCTTCTGATAAACAGATCATGTCTCTTGCTGCAGATCTTATTTCTCTTATAAGGGAGTCTCAGCCTCATCCAGACAGAGGTTCTCAGCCGCCTGCAGAGAAAAGGCCCAGAACTGAGCTGGCCGACAACCTCTCTTCGGATGAAGCCTCTGGGGATTCTGAGCATTCGGATACCCAAGAAGAATCCTTCCAGGCCTATGAGGACTCTGATGCTGAGCAATCAATTCCCTGTGCCTCTCCTCCAGAGGATTGTTCCTTCGGTGAAGTCCTACACTCTGTGAGGGAGCATTTTAAATGGCAGGGTCAGGAATTCTCTGATTCCAGGAAAAGGCTACGTACCTTCCTCAAGCTACCCCAGCACAGACCTTTAGCTATCCCTCCAGTTATGGATGTCCTGGATGTCTTCTCCGACTCCAGTGCTAACCCTGATTCTCTCCCTCCTTCTCCTGTCAAGCCAGACAGATATTATAGGGTCCCTGACACCCACAAACATCTCTTTAAGGCCCATTCTGTGGATCTAGAAACTATTTCACAGGGTCCCAAGGGAGTGGCTACTTCCACAGCCAAGAATCCACTGCCAGCGGATAGGGAAGCTAGGTCCCTGGAGAGATGGGGTAAAAAAGTTTATACCTCCACCACCCTGGCCATGAGGTCTCTTAACTGCCTTTTTCATATGTTTCAGTACCAGGATTTTTTACTGGATGATTTACAGAAAAAGCTAGCCTCTCCTGAGCCTATTGATAGGCATTGCAGGATCTAGTACATAACACTCAGCAGGTTAGCAATCATTTTCTTCAGTGTGGTTATGATGCAATGGAGGCTTCATGTAGGGCAGCTATGACTGGGGCTGTTATACGTAGACATGCTTGGCTAAAAGAACAGCCACTGCCAGACCATGTTAAAGTAAAGTTACTTGATGCACCTCTGGAAAAACAGAAGCTTTTTGGTGCTAATGCACAAGATGTGTTGAAGTCCATTGAGGAAAAAGCTAAATCAGTACAGACAAAGATTTCCTCCAGGTTCAACCACCCAGATTCAGCAGGAATTGGCCTTCAAAGAATTGGTCCTTTCCAGACACTGACCTGTTTCAAAGGGGAAAAAACAGGCGTGCCCGAGGTAGAGGGCAATACCAAGGCTCCTACAGGGGCCGCCAATGGCAACCACCAAATCAAAGAAGTGGTGCAGCCAGTCCAGCTGCACCACAAGGACTGCCACAATGACTTGACTTTCATACCGCCAACAAAGCCTCAGAGAAGCACCTTTGGGCGGAAAGTTATCCTTATTCTCAAAAAACTGGCATATCTTAACCAAGGACAACTGGATTCTGGATTTAATAGACAAAGGTTACAGATTCCACTTCCATACTTTACCAATAAGACAAGACATGCCAAACCTGCCACTTCATCAAAGGGCAGAGGCACTCATTCAAGTTTCAAAGCTGTTGAATATAAAAGCAATAGAAAAGGTCACTCCACAGGAACAAGGCCAGGGATTTTATTCAAGTCTGTTCCTTGTTCCAAGAAAAGAAAACAAATGGAGACCTATACTGGACTTGTCTACTCTAAATACTTATCTCATTGTGCCAGAGTTCAAAATGCTGACGTTGCAGCAACTTCTTCCCATGCTGGGCAAGGGGTCTTGGCTGGTCACTCTGGACCTCAAGGAGGCATACCTGCATGTCCCAATCAGACAAAGCTGCAGAAGATACCTCAGATTTCTTGCAGGGACAGAGCATTATCAATTCTCAGCATTGCCGTTTGGCTTACCTACTGCGCCCAGAGTGTTCACGAAATGCCTGGCATCAGTAGTGGCACACTGCAGACTCCAGGGTATTCAAATATACCCCTACCTGGATGACTGCCTCATTCAAGCAGACAACAAACAAACCTTGATAGCAAACTTGGATTATGTCATTCAATTACTGCAGGCCCTGGGATACACAGTCAACATTCAGAAATCAAGACTTCTGCCATCCCAACAAATTATTTTCCTAGGAGCCAAACTGGACACAAAATCACAAATGGCTTATCTCACAGAGGAAAAACAACAGCAGTTACCAGAGTACTTCAAAGGCCTAGCCAAGCTCTCCCAGCTGACTGCAAGGAAAATCCTCCAGGCCCTGGGGTTCATGGCATCTTGCATTCTTCTGATACCTCTGGCAAGACTTCATATGAGAAAGCTGCAATGGTATTTAAAAAGCTTATGGTCCCAACACAGCCAAAGCCTAGAGGACGTAATACCACTCATTCCATGTCTGCAAAGAGAATTTTTGTGGTGGGCTCAAGCAAGTCAGCTAAACCTTTGTTCTTTCATGTCTTTCAACAAACATCAAGCAGGTCAAATGATTACAACAGACGCCTCAGACCATGGATGGGGGGCGCACATGGACGGCAGATGCATTCAAGGTCAGTGGACACCAAGAGAAAGGCATCTGCACATAAACCAAAAAGAGATGTTGGCAATGATACATGCAATCGAGACTTTCGAAAAATCACTTCAACAAGGACATTTGCTAATAAGGACAGACAACACCACTGTTATGTGGTATATAAACAAGCAGGGAGGCACTCATTCTTATCCCCTCTGCAGACTAACAATGATTCTCTGGGAAAAATCCCCAAGTCTGAAGATTCATTTGCAATCCCAGTTTGTGCCAGGCAAGGACAATGTACTGGCGGACAAGCTGAGCAGAAATTTTTTGGATCCACACGAATGGATGCTGCATCCTCACATTTTCTCACAAATAACAAGTACATGGGGAAGATTGGACATTGATCTCTTTGCTTCTCACATGAATCATCACCTGGAAAAGTTCTGTACAAGGACCCACCATCCTCTAGCCTGGAAAACGGATGCTCTCTCCTTCAGCTGGAATTCCCTAACAATTTAGGCATTCCCTCCTCTACCACTGCTGACCAAAGTGATACTGAAGATCAAAGCAGAACAACCAACAGGCATTTTGATAGCTCCAGACTGGCCAAGGCAGCACTGGTACCCATTGCTGTTGAGCATAACTCGGACCAAGCCGTGGCCTCTGCCCCTATGGCCTCTGCTTCTAACACAACACAATTACAGGACTGTTCATCAAAACCTGAAAACATTGCATCTGACAGCCTGGAGGTTACCATAACTCCTTCCGATATCTCTCTTTCCAAAAAAGTTCAAGAGATCTTACTGGAAGCACGCAGACCTTCCACCAGAAAAACCTATTCAGCCAAGTGGAAGAGATTCATCATCTGGAATGCTAACAGGGGTCAGGATGCAACAGTATTGAGTATACCTCAGATATTGGAATACTTGGCAGAAATGTTTCATACTGGTCTCTCATATTCTTCCATAAAGATTCAGGCCTCTGCAATCTCAGCAAAATACAATTGTGATCCACCTGTGTTTTCACATCCTTTGCTAAGACAGTTCCTAAGAGGGATAAAGAATATCAAACCTCCTAGGAAACCACCAGTACCTGCATGGGACCTCAATTTCGTCTTGGAAAAATTAACTCTTCCTCCCTTTGAACCAACAGCAACTTCAGAAATGCAATTTCTCTCATGGAAAACGGTTTTCCTATTGGCAATCACATCAGCAAGAAGAGTCTCTGAGATACAGGCACTCATGGCAGTACCTCCTTGTCTCATTTTTCATCAGGACAGAGTCTCTCTAAGAACCAATCCTTCATTCATGCCAAAAGTAATTTCCAGGGTGTCTCTAAATCAAGCCATTCACCTGCCTACTTTCTTCCCCAATCCTCATAACAGGGAGGAAGCACTGCTGCATACTTTGGACATACACAGACAACTACGCTACTACTTGGACTGAACTAAGGCCACCAGAAAGTCTGACCAACTGTTTGTAGCCTGTGCTGCTGGAGTACAAGGAAAAGCAATCTCCAAACAAACAATTTCCAAATGGATTGGACACTACATCAGATTCTGCTATTCTTTTCATTGCAAAGGTGTGCCAGCCAATATTAGGCCACACTCCACCAGAGCTATAGCCACATCCACAGCTTTCCTAAGAGGAGTGGCTACAAAGGACATTCTAGAGGCTGCTACATGGAGCTCCGTGCATACATTTACCAAGCACTACAACCTGCCTTTATACACCAGATCCTGAGCAGGCTTTGCTTCGGCAGTCCTGCAGGGCATTTTAGCTACACCATCACTTTCTTAGTTCCAACCACCCCCAACTTGGCTATGGTATACCCATATGTTATGACTGCAGTTGCATTCTTGAAGGACATAGTACAGTTTTGTACCTACCATAAATGTAGATGTCCGATAGATATGCAACTGCAGTCGGATTTTCCCACCCTCCTACCCCTCTGCAACCTTCTTTATGGGTCCACTACCCCTATTCGTATTAGCTGGGGGTATCTCCTATGGTGTATCTGTTTATTATTGTTGTGCATGTCTGGAATTGTTTATCCATTCACCAAATTTAGCCTTCCTAGGAGGGCACCTGGCATCTGGGGCAAGAAACACTGAAGAAGATGGTGTCGGCCGATGCCTTTGTACTCCAGCTGTTCTGACGTCGGAGAGGAGGCGACACCAGCCGACGCCGGACCCAGACTTTGGAATCCGGCTGACCGAGGGCTGCCTGAGGCAGGACAAACCCATATGTTATGACTGCAGTTGCATATCTATCGGACATCTACATTTATGGTAGGTACAAAACTGTACTTTTTGCCTTCCTTCTGGGCGCACCTGACATCTGGGGCAAGAAAAAGTGAAGAAAATGGCGTTGGCTGGTTCTTTTATACCCCTGCCGCACTGATGTCAGGGAAGAAGCGACGACAACCGACGCCGGACCTAGACTTTGGAATTCGGCCGACTGAGGACCCGCCTGACGGCAGGATAACCCATCTGTTATGACTGCAGCTGTATTAGCACTCTAACATCTACATTTATGGTAGGTACAAAACTGTACTTTCTGCCTGCTTACTTGGATGCCTTTAACGCGGCTTCTAATGCCCCTGACTCCCAGTCTCCAGCCCCTAAGCGTCCTGACCATTTATATAAAGTACCAGAGGACTGCAAATTCTTAGTCAAGCCACTCTTGGTGGATCCAGCCGTTATTGTCACCACGGCAGATGAGCAGTCTAGACTGCTGCCATCTGCCTCCTTGCTACCCACTGACAAAGACCGCAAGTACATGGATAGGATGGGGAAGAAGGTGTACACTTCTACTTTGGCTTTCAGAGGCATAAATGATCAGACAGACATGACTAAGTATGCATTAGACTTGGTCTCTCAAGCCTCCTACATGCTAGCTTCCTTGCCTGACAGTCCCAGCAAGATGGACATCTCATCCAAACTTTCGTTGGACCAACAGGTAGCCAGGCACTCCATACGGTGCAGCTATGATGCTGCAGAACCATCCTCCAGGTATGCAGCATCTGCCCTCAGGAGGTACTCATGGCTAAGACTCCAGAACCTCCCAGAGGACTTCATGGCCAAAATCCTGGACGCCCCTCTGGACCACAATGTGCTATTCAAAAAAACAATCCGCTGACCTTTGTAAAAATTTCCAAGAAAAAAGCAAGGAACTCCAGGACATTAAGCACCTGCTGGTGTTGCCAATACCAAAGTATTATAGGAACTATCCTGTTAAAGCCACCTTTGTAAGAAGTATTCCACAGCCATCCTCTTCCAGGTCCAGGAGAGGTATTGGAAGACCTACTACCTCCAGATCCTCTGCTCCACCACAGCAACCCAGATCGCCCTTTCAGGACAGATGAGGCCCCAGTAATGTGTGACTGCCTTGCCCACCTCCCCCTCTCAGCCCACCTTTCCTATTGTCTCCCCCTCTCAGCCCACCTTTCCCACTGTCTCCCCCTTTGGCAATCCATCACTTCAGACCAGTAGGTTTTAAACACAATCCAAAAAGGGTACTTCCTATCCTGGAGAGGAAAGCCACCCAGAAGAGGCAACCCGTCCCTCCCCAAAAACCAGGCCCATCTCATGCCATAAGTTCTAACACATCTTTTAAAGCTAGGCACCATATAGAACCTGTTCATCCAGGACAAGAAGGAAAAGGGTTTTACTTCCATCTCTTCCTGGTCACCAAAAAGATGGCCCCCTGGAGACCCATCTTAGATCTGTCCTTTCTAAACCTACATTTTCAAGTACCCTCTTTCAAAATGCTCTCTCTCCCCACCTTACTGCCTCTCATTCCAGCCAAGGCCTTCATGGCCATCCTAGACACAAAGGAAGCCTACCTGCACATACCCATCAGGAGTTCCCACAGACTATTCCTGCCCTTCTCTGGCCCTTTTTCTCATTTCCAGTTTACTTCCTTGCCCTTTGGTTTTTCCTCGGCCCCCAGGGTCTTTAGAAAGTGCCTAGCCCCAGCCATTGCCTTCTGCAGAACTCAGAAGATACTAATCTACCCTTATCTGGACGACATTTTGATTCTGGCAGTGTCCAGAGATGCTCTATTAAAGAATCTATATTTCACTGTGTCCCTTCTGCAGAACCTAGGATGTTCGTGTTTTACTGCTGCAGTCATTACACTTGTGTTATCCTTCCGTCAGGTGGTCCCGCAGTCGACCAGAGTTCCAAAGTCTTCGTCTGGCGTCGGTTGCTGTCGCCTCTTCCCTGACATCAGTGCGCCAGGGGTATATAAGATGCAGCTGATGCCATTTTCTTCTTTCTTGCCGCGTGGTGCCCACAGCAAAAGCAGTTTGCAAGTGCTGGTCAGCCGACTCCGGAGATTTTCAAATCGAATTTCAGAACCGAAGTCTTCAATAAAGCTAAGTACCTTGTTGGGGAAACTTTTTCTTGCCTCATACCGATGTCAGTAAAAGTTAATAATTGTATTTCTTGTGGGAAGCAAATACCTCATAAGGATTTTCAATCTTACTGTATTCCATGCCTAGGCCCAGACCACGACGTCACTAGTTGTCGGTTTTGTGCTAGATTTAACAAATGCACTATTAAACGTCTGTTTGATTTTGCTCGCCACTACTTTGGCTGAAGGTTTAATTATACCATGCCGTCGGAACAACCGACGACCGGAATACACAAAAAACGCAAAGATAAGGACAGGCATCCGAGGCCCAAAACTGACAAAGCCTCTTCTAGGCCATTCGCCGGTTCTCAGTGAGGCGCTTTTGCAGCCCCTGACACCCGCTACCTCTGAACCACAGGCCGCCTCAGACTCCCACGTGGAGATGTCTAGGCCTCGGGATACTCAAGGTTGTTGGGCCTACAGAAACTAACTCTTCAGATGGGTCTGGAGCCGCTGAGCAATCATCGGCTTCTGAGGGTGTTTTCAGACCTTTACAGCTTACCATAAAAACTACAGCCAAGTCTAAAACTCCTTTAAAGACAAAGAAGCAAGTACAGCATTCACCTGGACAAGCCTTCATGCCTAAAAAACAGATTCTCAAAATGGCCGAAGACTAATTACTCTGATCAGCGGTTCCCTTCCACCTCCTGATAAAAGGCCTAGGCAGGATACAGATTGATTCCTCTGACCAGCTTTCCATTTCTTCTGATTCTTCTTCAGACCAGGGATACTCTTTACCCCCCTATGAGGACTCTGATGCTGAAAAATCAATTCCTTCAGCCTCTCCTCCTGAGGATTACTCTTGGGGAAACTTTACGTACCATGAGGGAGCATTTCCACTGGGAGGGCCAGGACTACTCCGAATCCAAGAAAAGGCTCAGAGACTTTCTGTTACTGCCTCAGCACAGGCCCCTTGCTATTCTGCCAGTGTTAGATATTGTGGATGATGTGTTCTCTGAATCAAGTTTAAATCCTGATTCTTTGCCCCCTGCTCCAGTCAAGCCAGACAGGTACTACAAAGTCCCTGACTCTCACAAATTTCTCTATAAAAACCCTGTTGCTGACCCAGAAACTATTTCCCAGGGTCCCAAAGGGGTAAAGGCTTCCATTGATAAAAATCCAGTTCCCTCTGACAGGGATTCTAGAGCATTAGACAGATGGGGGAAGAATGTTTACACTTCTGCAACTTTAGCAGAGAGCTTTAAATTGCCAGTTTCACATGCTTAAATACCAACAATATTTAATGTCTCTGTTAAAACAGAAAATGCTTACAAGTTCAGAATATCCTGACTATAAGGAAAAGCAGGATTTATTGCATGCAGCTGAACAAGTGGGAAAACATACTCTGCAATGTGGTTTTGATTCATTAGAGGCTTCTTGTAGAGCAGCAGTTACAGGATCTGTGATTCGAAGGCATGCTTGGTTAAAAGAACAAGGTTTGCCTGATCATGTTAAGGCAAAATTATTGGATGCTGCTTTACAGCAGGATATTTTATTTGGTGTTAAGGCAGAAGAGGTATTAAAGAAAATGGAGGATAAGGCAAAATCTATGCAAACAGTGAAGGATTTCTTATAGGTACAGCCACCTCGATTTAGCAGAAATTGGCCTTTAAAGAATTGGTCATTTCCAGTGTCAGACCACAAAGAGGCAGATACAGATGCTCAAGAGGCAGATCTCAACCCCAAGGTTCCTATAGACCATGACAGTGGGGTGCTTCCTCCCCAAAAGGAGGTGAAGACAAGTCACAACCTTATAGGAAACAGTCCCAATGACTTCCCCCTTCGAATGCCAAGCACTTACCTTTTGGCAGCTCCCTTAGGGGGAAAACTAGCACTTTTTTCTCAAAACTGGCATATGATCACCCAAGACAAATGGGTTCTGAATATTGTGTGTCAAGGTTACAGGTTCCACTTTCACACTCTACCAAGGTTAAAAGGAATGCCAAACCTGCCACAAAATCAATGGGCAGAGGCACAAAAACAAATTGCAGCCCTCATGGACATGAGAGCTATTCAAAAAGTGCCACAACAGGAACAAGGACACGGATTTTACTCAAGACTCTTCCTGGTCCCCAGAAAGGACAAAGCCTGGAGACCCGTACTAGACCGCTCTACTCTAAATACTTACCTGGATGTTCCGAAATTCAAAATCTTGACACTACAGCAGCTTCTACCCATGCTGGGCAAGAAGTCTTGGCTTGTTACTTTGGACCTCAGAGGCATACCTGCATGTCTCTATCAGACAGAACTGCAGAAGATACCTCAGATTCATAGCTGGTTCAATGTATTACCAATTCTCTGCACTGCCCTTTGGCTTATCTACTGCGCCCAGGGTCTTCACAAAGTGCCTGGCACCAGTGATTGCATTTTGCAGACAAAAAGGAATCTAAATATATCCATACTTGGACGACTGCCTTATTTAAGCAGAGAGCAAGGACATTCTTCTAAAGCATCTGGCATTTGTAAAAAGGTTGCTAATTTGCCTGAGGTACACAGTAAACGAAAATAAGTCAAAACTAGTGCCCTCACAAAAAATAATATTCTTGGGTGCCAGCTTAAATGCAACGGCCCAGATGGCTTATCTCATGCCAGACAAGCAAGAACAACTGACTCAGTACTTTCAATTAATGGCAACAAAAACCCAACTCCCTGCAAGAAATATTCTGCAGGCCTTGGGATTAATGGCATCCTGCATACTACTAATTCCATATGCCAGACTGCATATGAGGAAATTACAATGGTACCTAAAAAGTGTTTGGACTCAACACTGTCACAGTTTGGAAGCAGTTATACCACTAATTCCCTGCCTACAACAGGAGTTTCGATGGTGGGCACAGGCATGTCACCTCAACAAGGGACGGCCCTTCATTCTACCCACAGCCAGGCAGACACTAACAGATGCTTCGGATTACGCCTGGGGAGCACACATGGCAGGAAAATGTATTCAAGGCAAGTAGGCCGCAGACCAAATGCACCTTCACATCAATCAAAAAGAGATGTTAGCTGTGCAAAATGCCCTAACAGCTTTCAGGGACCCTCTACATCCAGGACAACTACTTTTAAAGACAGACAACACCACAGTTGTGTGGTACATAAACAAGCAAGGGGGCACTCATTCTTATCCCCTATGCAGACAAGCCATGACCTTGTGGAACACAGCTCTAACCTATCAAGTTCATCTGCAAGCACAATTCCTGCCAGGAAAGAAAAATACTCTGGCAGATGACTTAAGCAGAAACATCATGGATCCCCACGAGTGGAAATTGAATCCACAAGTATTCAGCATGATAACGCAAAAATGGGGGTGCCCAGAAATCTTTTTGCCTCCCCTATGAATTGCCAACTACAAAAATTTTGCGCAAGGACTTATCACACACAAGCATGGAAAGTGGATGCTCTCTCATTCAACTGGAAAAGCCTTAAAGTTTTTGCCTTCCCACCACTGCCTCTCCTTTCAAAGGTACTCCTAAAAGCCAGACAAGAAAAAACACAGGTGATCTTGATTGCCCCACACTGACCATGCCAGCACTGGTACCCAATCTTAAAGAACTTGGCTCAAGGACCACCATGAATTTTACCTCAAACTCCACACCTGCTTACTCAACAAAACAATCCGATCCTGCACAGTCAGCTCAGAACCTTAAACCTGGCTGCATGGCAGATTTCTTAGTCAAGCAGACAACACCTCTCTCTAAAGCTGTTATGGATGTCATTTTGGAGGCCAGGAGGCCTAGCACCAGGAAATCTTATTCAGAAAAGTGGAAGAGATTCTGTGCCTGGAACCAGGCTCAAAGCTTTGACCCTCTTGTCCCAAATATTCCTCAGATTTTACAATACTTAACTGAGATGCTGGACAAAGGACTATCCTTTTCATCCATTAAGATCCACGCCTCTGCCATCTCGGCTCATTACAACACAGATCCTCCTATTTTCTCTCATCCATTGCTAAAACAGTACCTCAGAGGGGCTAAAAACGTAAGACTGCCCCAGAGAGCACCAACACCAACTTGGGACTTCAATTTTGTCTTGGAAAAACTAACTTTACCTCCTTTTGAGCCAGCCAATTCAGCAGAATTAAAATGGGTCATGGAAAACTGCTCTGCTTCTGACAATAACCTCAGCATGAAGAGTCTGAGTTACAGGCACTAATGGCAGTGGAGCCTTTCAACATTTTTCACAAAGACAGGGCTTCTTTAAGAACAAACCCTTCATTTATGCCATAGGTAGTTTCCAGTGTGGCTCTTAACCAAACTGTGCAAACTGTGCACTTGCCAACTTTTTATCCAAATCCCCAGAATAAGGGGGAAAGACTTCTGCATTCATTGGACATACACAGACAGTTACATTTCTACTTGGACAAAACAAAAGCTTTCAGAAAAAAAACTGAGCAATTATTTGTAGCATATGCTGCAGGATCACAGGGAAAGGCTATTTCAAAGCAGACCATTTCAAAGTGGATAGGACACCATATCCGATGTCCTTCAAGAATGCAACTGCAGTCATAACATATGGGTTGTCCTGCCTCAGGCAGCCCTCGGTGGGCCGAATTCCAAAGTCTGGGTCCGGCGTCAGCTGGTGTCGCCTCCTCTCCGACGTCACAACGGCTGGAGTATAAAGGCATCTGCCCAACGCCATCTTCTTCAGTCTTTCTTGCCGCGCGGTGCCCGAAGCAGCAGCAGTTCGCAAGTGCCGGTCGGTCAGCTCCTGTGTTTTCAGTACCGAAGTCATCTAAAAGCTAAGTACCCCGTTGGGGAACATTTATTCTTGCCTCAGCCGATGTCAGAACAAATTGACAAAGTTAATAATTGTTTGTCTTGTGGTAAACAAATACCTCTTAAGGACTTCCATTCTTATTGCCTCCCTTGCCTGGGCCCAGACCACGACGTCTCGCCCTGTGCTGCCTGTGCTTGCTTTAATAAGCGCACTCTCAGGCGCCGGGCAGAATTCGCCGAGGACTTTTTCAGTGAATCTTTTGCGTATATCATGCCGTCGGATCAACCGACAACCCAATCTGCTAAAAACCGCAAGGACCGGGACTGACACCCTCGGCCCGCGTCCACTACCGATGCTACTCCTAAACCCTTTGCTAGTGCTCCGGTCCATTCGGAAGTGGTAAATCCACCGCTCCAGGCCAACGACACAGCGTTAACACGACCTTCGGTCTCAGAGATCTCTCCGGGGCCGGTTGTTGATTTTCCTCCGGAAACCGAAGTTCTGGTTCTACCCGACACCATTTCTGTGGACAAGGTTACGCCTGCACGTGGGGCTGCTAGGCCTCCTGTATCCATGTCCATCAAGGCCTTTGCACATGCTAAGGCCGCCAGTCAGGCCAAGGCCCATCCTAAACCTGCTGCCCAGGCCCCTTCATCTGATAAGCAGATCATGTCTTTGGCTGCAGATCTTATTTCCCTTATCAGGGGGACTCAGCCTTATCCGGACAGGGGTTCTCAGCCACCTGCAGAGAAAAGGCCGAGAACTGAGCAGGCGGACGACCTCTCTTTGGATGAAGCCTCTGGGGATTCTGAGCATTCTGATACCCAAGAAGAATCCTTCCAGGCCTACGAGGACTCTGATGCTGAGGAATCAATTCCCTCTGCATCCCCTCCAGAGGATTTCTCTTTTGGTGAAGTCCTGCATTCCATGAGGGAATATTTTCAATGTCAGGGTCAGGAATTCTCTGACTCCAGGAAAAGGCTTCGTACCTTCCTCAAGCTTCCCCAGCACAGACCTTTGGCTATTCCACCTGTTATGGATGTTTTGGATGATGTTTTCTCTGACTCCAGTGCTAACCCTGATTCTCTTCTTCCTGCTCTTGTCAAGCCGGACAGATATTATAGGGTCCCTGACACTCACAAGCACCTTTTTAAGGCCCACTCTGTGGATCTAGAAATTATTTCACAGGGCCCCAAGGGAGTGGCCACCTCCTCTGCCAAAAACCCTCTGCCAGCGGACAGAGAAGCAAGGTCCCTGGAGAGATGGGGTAAAAAAGTATATACCTCTACTACCCTAGCCATGAGGTCACTTAACTGCCTTTTTCACATGTTTCAGTACCAAGATTTTCTCCTGGATGATTTACAGAAAAAGTTAGCCTCTCCTGAGCCTATTGATAAAAAGGCATTGCAGGATCACATACATAAGACTCAGAAGGTTAATGACCATTTTCTTCAGTGTGGTTATGATGCACTGGAAGCGTCATGTAAGGCAGCTATGACTGGGGCTGTGATACGTAGACATGCTTGGTTAAAGGATCAGTCTTTGCCTGACCATGTTAAAGTAAAGTTACTTGATGCACCTCTGGAAAAACAGAAGCTGTTTGGTGCTAATGCACAAGATGTACTGAAATCCATAGAGGAAAAAGCAAAGTCAGTACAGACAGTCAAGGATTTCCTTCAGGTTCAGCCACCCAGATTCAGCAGAAACTGGCCCTCAAAGAATTGGTCCTTCCCCGGCTCTGACAAGTTTCAAAGGGGAAAAAGCAGACGTGCCCGAGGTAGAGGGCAATACCGAGGATCTTACAGGGGCCGCCAATGGCAACCTCAAAATCAAAGAAGTGGCGCAGATAGTTCAGCTGCACCACAAGGACAATCACAATGACTTGACTTTCATCGCCTACAAAGGTTCAAAGAGAAGCACCTTTGGGCGGAAAATTATCCTTATTCTCTCAAAACTGGCATATCTTAACCAAGGACAACTGGATTCTGGATTTGATAGACAAAGGTTACAGATTCCACTTCCACACATTACCAATAAGACAAGGCATGCCAAACCTGCCACATCATCAAAGGGCAGAGGCGCTCACTCAAGTTTCCAAGCTGTTCAGTATAAAAGCAATAGAAAGGGTTCCTCCTCAGGAGCAAGGCCAGGGATTTTATTCAAGACTGTTCCTTGTTCCAAGAAAAGAAAACAAATGGAGACCCATACTGGACTTGTCAACTCTAAACACTTTTCTCATGGTGCCAAAGTTCAAAATGCTGACGTTGCAGCAACTCCTTCCCATGCTGGGCAAGGGGTCTTGGCTGGTCACTCTGGACCTCAAGGAGGCATACCTGCATGTCCCAGTCAGACAAAGCTGCAGAAGATACCTCAGATTTCTTGCAGGAACAGAGCATTATCAATTCTCAGCATTGCCGTTTGGCTTATCTACTGCGTCCAGAGTGTTCACGAAATGCCTGGCATCAGTAGTGGCACACTGCAGACTGCAGGGGATTCAAATATACCCCTACCTGGACGACTGCCTCATACAAGCAGACAACAAACAAACCTTAAAAGAAAATGTGGACTATGTCATGCATCTACTGCAGGCCTTGGGATACACAGTCAACATTCAGAAGTCAAAACTACTGCCATCCCAACAGATTATCTTCCTAGGAGCCAAACTGGACACAGAAACCAAATGGCCTACCTCACAGAGGAAAAGCAGCAGCATTTACCAGAGTACTTCAAAGGCCTAGCAAAACTCTCCCAGCTGACTGCAAGGAAAATCCTGCAGACCCTGGGGTTCATGGCATCTTGCATCCTTCTGATACCTTTGGCAAGACTTCATATGAGAAAGCTGCAATGGTATTTAAAAAACTTATGGTCTCAACACAGCCAAAGCCTAGAGGACATAATCCCACTTATTCCATGTCTGCAAAAGGAATTCTTATGGTGGGCTCAAGCCAGTCAGCAAAACAAAGGCATGTCTTTCAACAGACCTCAAGCAGGCCAAATGATTACAACAGACGCCTCAGACAGTGAATGGGGGGCGCACATGGAGGGCAGATGCATTGAAGGTCTTTGGACGCCAAAGGAAAGGCATCTGCACATAAACCAAAAGGAGATGTTGGCAGCGATGCATGCAATCGAAACTTTCAAAAAATCACTACAACAAGGGCATTTGCTAATAAGGACAGACAACACCACTGTCATGTGGTACATAAACAAGCAGGGAGGCACTCATTCTTATCCCCTCTGCAGACTAACAGTGCTTCTCTGGGAAAAATCTCTGAGCCTGAAGATACATTTACAATCCCAGTTTGTACCAGGCAAGGACAATGTACTGGCGGACCAGCTGAGCAGAAATTTTATGGATCCACACGAATGGATGCTGCACCCTCACATTTTCTCTCAACTGACTAAGACATGGGGAAGACCGGACGTAGATCTTTTTGCGTCCCACTTAAATCATCACCTGGAAAAGTTCTGCACAAGGACTCACCATCCTCTAGCCTGGAAAATGGATGCTCTCTCCTTCAGCTGGAATTCTCTAAAAATTTATGCATTCCCTCCTCTACCTCTGCTGACTAAGGTGATACTAAAGATCAAAGCAGAACAATCAACAGGCATTTTGATAGCTCCGGACTGGCCAAGGCAACACTGGTACCCATTGCTATTGACCATAACTCGGACCAAACCATGGCCTCTGACCCTATGGCCCCTGCTCTTAACACAACACAATTTCAGGACTGTACATCAAGACCTGAAAACATTACATCTGACAGCCTGGAGGCTACCATGATTTCTCCACCTAACTCTTTCCAAATCAGTTCAAGAGATCTTGCTGGAAGCACGCAGACCTTCCACCAGAAAAACCTATTCAGCCAAGTGGAAGAGATTCAGCATCTGGAATGCAACAGGGGTCAGGGCACAGCATTACCGAGTATACCTCAGATATTAGAATACTTGGCAGAGCTATTTCCTACTGGACTCTCATACTCTTCAATAAAGATTCATGCCTCAGCAATCTCAGCAAAATACAACTGTGACCCTCCAGTGTTTTCACATCCTCTGCTAAGACAGTTTCTAAGAGGGATAAAGAATATCAAACCTCCCAGAAAACAGCCAGTACCTGCATGGGACCTCAATTATGTGTTGGAAAAATTAACTCTTCCTCCATTTGAACCAGCAGCAACTTCAGAAATGCAATTTCTTTCGCGTAAGACTGTCTTCATATTGGCAGTCACATCTGCAAGAAGAGTTTCGGTGATTCAGGCACTCATGGCAGTGCCTCCCTTCCTCATTTTTCATCAAGACAGAGTCTCTCTAAGAACAAATCCTACATTCATGCCAAAAGTTATTTCCAGGGTGTCTCTAAGTCAAGCTATTCACCTGCCTACATTCTTCCCCAATCCTCAAAATAGGGGGGAAAAACTACTGCATACTTTGGACATACACAGACAACTACATTACTACTTGGACAGAACTAAGGCTACCAAAAAGTCTGACCAACTCTTTGTAGCCTATGCTGCTGGAGTACAAGGAAAAGCAATCTCCAAACAATTTCAAAATGGATTGGACATTGCATCAGATTCTGCTATTCATTCCATGGAAAAGGTGTGCCAGCCAATATTAGGCCACATTCCACCAGAGCT
Source organism: Protopterus annectens (assembly GCF_019279795.1). Classification (NCBI taxonomy): domain Eukaryota; kingdom Metazoa; phylum Chordata; order Ceratodontiformes; family Protopteridae; genus Protopterus; species Protopterus annectens. Next base: position 336,154,376 of record NC_056738.1, on the reverse strand, counting down.
TTAGCCACTTCCACAGCTTTCCTAAGAGGAGTGGCAACAAAGGACATTTTAGAGGCTGCTACATGGAGCTCTGTGCATACATTTACCAAGCACTACAACCTGCCTTTATACTCCAGATCCCGAGCAGGCTTTGCTTCGGCAGTCCTGCAGGGGATTTTAGCTACACCATCCTTATCATAGATCCATCCACCCCCAGCTTGGCTATGGTATTCAACCCATATGTTATGACTGCAGTTGCATTCTTGAAGGACATAGTACAGTTTTGTACCTACCCATAAATGTAAATGTCCGATAGATATGCAACTGCAGTCGGATTTTCCCACCCTCCTACCCCTCTGTATCCTTCTTTTTTGGGTCCCTACCCCTTATCCCATTAGCTGGGGGTATTTCCTATGGTGTATCTGTTTATTACTGTTGTGCATGTTTGGGATTATTTTTATCCATTTACCAAATTTAGCCTTCCTAGGAGGGCACCTGGCATCTTGGGCAAGAAACACTGAAGAAGATGGCGTCGGCCGATGCCTTTATACTCCAGCCGTTGTGACGTTGGAGAGGAGACGACACCAGCAGACGCCGGACCCAGACTTTGGAATTCGGCCGACCGAGGGCTGCCTGAGGCAGGACAACCCATATGTTATGACTGCAGTTGCATATCTATCGGACATCTACATTTATGGTAGGTACAAAACTGTACTTTTCTGCTACACACAGCATGGGAAACCTGTACCTAGTAACATTAGGCCACATTCCTTCAGGGCAACAGCCACTTCAACTGCCTATTTTAGAGGAGTACCTACCAAAGATATCTTGGAAGCTGCAACTTGGAGTTCAGTGCACACCTTTACCAAGCATTATCACTTGCCTCTTTATTCTAGATCCAGAGCTGGCTTTGCCACTGCAGTGCTGCAGGGCCTCAGCCACCCCAAATCCTCTATAGAACCAGCCACCCAACCTCAGCTTTGGGATTCAACCCAAGTGTAATGACTGCAGCAATGAAACACGATGAACATAGTACAGTTTTGTACCTACCATAAATGTAGATGTTAGTGTCTTCACTGCTGCAGTCCAGGTTACCCTCCCTCCATCCCGTCTTTCTTAGCTGGGACTTACCTACACTTTTCTACCCTATACTACCTATGTGGTGTATTTGCTGGTAACCAAACATTTTGGTTTTATTTTTCATGTATGTTTTATTAGCAATATGTATTGCCTACCTGTTTGGGGGCACCTGACATCTGGGGCAAGAAAAACTGAAGAAAATGGCGTCGGATGCATCTTATACCCCTGGCGCACTGACGTCAGGGAAGAGGCGACCGCAACCGACGCCAGACCAAGACTTTGGAACTCTGGACGACTGCGGGACCGCTTGACTGCAGGGTAACCCAAGTGTAATGACTGCAGCAGTGAAGACACTCAAACACGTACAATTATGGTAGTTACAAAACTGTACTATTCACCTTCAACCTCCCCAAATCCCCGCTGATCCCAAGCCCAGGACAAGATTTTCCTCTGCTACAGAATCGGAAGACTCAATGAAGACCTTTCTACCTCAGGACAGGTTCTGCCTTTAATTTCCAACTTCCAGGAAGCTCTACTATCCCAAAAGGTGATGGCAAGGCATTTTCTTTGTTTCCTGGGTTTAATGGCAGCAACCATCCCCATGCTATTACTGGGAAGAATGCACATCTGGTCCCAGCACCTACATCCCCTAGAGCAGGTCACCCCCATCCTTCCCTGTCTGAAACAAGATATCAACTGATGGATCCAGCAAGTGCAGTTGAACCCAGGGCTCCCACTACAGGCCCCCCACCCCAACCCAAGTTATGCATACAGATGCCTCAGATTCAGATTGGCTAGGAACTCTGGCCTCTTACAAGGTTCAAGAAAAATGGCATCCCTCTCTTCAGTCCAAACACGTCATCAGGGAAATGACAGCTGTTCTCTTAGCACTACAGACTTTCTCCCCCCTTCTGGTTTCAGGGGTGCTTCAGATTGTCAGACAACACCACGGTGATGTGGTACCTCAACAAGCAGGGAAGAATAAAGGCCTATCAGCTGTGCAGTCTTTCCCTGCTGATATGGGACTTAGCTTCCCAGCTCAACCTAGTCTGCAGGCAGTCTACATCCCCTCACAGTACAACCACCAAGCAGATCTCTTGAGGAGGACCTCCTTGCCTCAGCACGAATGGATGCTGAACAGGGAGGTGGTCTTAGACATGGTCCACCGGTGGGGTGCTCCACAAATAGACCTGTTTGCCTCCCCCCAGAACAGGCAACTGCAGACCTTCTGCTCAAAAACCTGCTCCCCTCTAGCATGGAGAGTGGACGCTTTCTGCATCTCTTGGGAGGGGAAGTTCTTTTATGCCCCCCATTCCCAATGATTGACAAAGTCCTCCTGAAAATTCAGAAGGACAAACCAAAAATCTTGTTAGTGACTCCCTACTGGCCAAGGCAGCATTGGTTCCCCCTACTTCACAAACTAGCCAAGGGCAATTACTTCATTACCCTACAAAGGTGGACCTTCTGTCACAAGACAAAGGAACTCTCCTACACCCACAGGTACAGATGTTGTCTCTGACTCTGTGGGTGATAAACTTTTGATCTCTTTCAGGCACCACTACTCAGAGGACGTGCTTTCAGTCCTAAGGGAGGCAAGGAAACCTACAACCAGAAAATCTTACCTGGCTAAATGGGAAAGATTTGCAAAATGGTGTCTGCCAAAGGAGAGGGACCCCAGCTCTGCCAAGATTCCCCTTGTTCTAAACTACTTGCGTCACCTCTCTGCCATTTCAGCCTGTCTGCCTCTGGATCCCCCCTTTGCTGGCCAGGCTCGACGTAAATCTCTTAAAAGGGGTCTTGCACATGAGACCCACCTAGAAAACCTATTCCTCGACCTTGGGACCTTAACTACATCGTAGAGACACTGACCCAACATCCCTTTGAACCTGCTGGGCCTTCCTCCTTGCAGATGTGTATATGGAAGACAGTCCTGCTGTTGGCTATCACTTCAGCCAGAAGTGTCAGAATTGCAGTCTATCCCCCCCTACATAGTCTTCCACAAAGACAGGGTGTTCTTGTGAACCAACACTTCTTTTGTGCCTAAAGTGGTCAGTGATCTCTCTTAACCAATCCATTCATCTGCCTACCTTTTTCCCCTCACCCACTAATGAAGGGGAGAGGATACTGCACTCCATGGATGTGCACAGACAACTTAGATTTTACCTGGACAAGACCAACGACATCAGAAAGGCTAACCAGCATTTTGTATCCTTCCACCCCAGAGGCCTGGACAAGGCAGTCTCCAAGCAAACCATTGCATCCTGGAACAGGAACGCTATTTGCTTCTGCTACTCACCATGGAAAGGAACCCCCAGGAGAATCGAGGTCCATTCCGCTTGAGCTGCGGCCACCTCAGAGGCCTTCATGAAAGGCCTAGACACACATCCATTTTGGAAGCAGCCCACCATCCACACTTTCACCAAGCATTACTAATTGCACCAAGTTTCCAGAGCTAGGACAGGATTCACCAGGGCAATCCTGCAGGGTCTTGTAGAACCCTCCATCTACCACCAACCCACCATCCCCTTAAGCTGTGGTACGCACACCTAGAATACTGCAACATAGGAATAGAAAGACATAGAATAGTTGTGTAAAATCTTACCATAACCATAGATGTCCTTCTCTTCCATGTTGCAGTATTCCTTTCAGCCTACCAGTCTCCCCAGGTCTTATACTTTCCTGTACTTGCCTACATTTCAGTAGGACTCCGTCACATGCCTGTAAACAACTGGCATACTTCCTGCTGGGCCTTATTCTCTGCCTGCTGGCCTTCAAGTTCTGAGGCGTGTGCGTGCAGACGTCACATTTAAGGCCCCCTGGTTTATGGCTTTACGTGTGATGTCCCACGCACACTACAGCAGCCAAATTGAAGCTTTTGTATAGAAGCCGACGTACGAGACGCCTGTGGATGGGAAATCCCACACCTAGAATACTGCAACATGGAAGATAAGGACATCTTTGGTTATGGTAAGATTTTACACAACTATTTAAAAGTATACAACTGGACTGGTGTTCCACGGGATTTGTTAATTGAAAGGGGTCGTCATATGTATGCTCCAAACCACCAAGGTTCTTGCCAGGTGTCTGGACACAGTGTTGGCATAGTGGGGAAGTGTAAATCTTCCCTCCGTGGACAGCTCCCTAATTAACCACTGATAGGAGTCCAAAGGTCATTGAATCTCACCATGCAGCAGTTCATTGGAGCTTCTCCTTGAGTGTACTCAAGTCAATAAAGCAGGCTTCTGGAGAAGTCCAGTTTGTGGAGTCTGGCATGCCGCAAGATGCTCAAGGTATTGAACCGATGGATGCATTGCCCTCTGGTGGGTGTATTCAGACCTCAACATTTGTACATCAAACCGACGACAGCTGCAAAACCAAAGACAAAAGCAACTTCTAAAACTAAAAAACCGATGCATGAGCCACGTGCACAGGCCTCTCTGCGTAAAAAACAGATGATCAAAATGGCTGAAGACCTTGTTACCTTGATCAGGGGTACCCATTACCCTCCAGATAAGAGGCCTAGGCAAGACACTGATTATGAATCTTCAGATCAGGTTTCTATTTCTTCTGATTCCTCTTCTGATCAGGAATTATCTATACTTCCCTATGAGGATTCTGCTGCTGTGGAGTCTATTCCATCTGCATCTCCTGAGGATTATTAATTTGGAGAAACCTTGCATACTTTGAGGGAACATTTTCACTGGGAGAGTCGAGACTTCTCAGAATCGAAAAAGAGGCTCAGGGATTTCCTTCTCCCTCAGCACAAGCCTTTAGCCATTCCCCCTGTTTTAGACATTGTTGATGTGATGTGTTTTCAGAGTCAAGCTTGACCCCTGACTCTTTACCTCTGGCTCCCAATAATCCTGACGGATGTTACAGGGTCCCTGACTCACATAAATTCTTATGTAGAAACCCTGCTGCTGATCCTGAAACTATCTCACAGGGTCCAAAGGGTGTTAAGGCCTCAACGTCAAAAAATCCTACCCCCCCCCCCTCTGACAGAGATTCAAGGGCACTGGACAGATAGGGGAAAAAAGGTTTATAAATCTGCAACCTTGGCAGTCAGGGCCTTAAACTGTCAATTTCATATGCTTAAGTACCAACAACATGTTATGGGATTGCTGAAACAGAAAATTGTTGATTTCAGAATGTGCATAAAATAAAGAATTGCAGGAATTATTGCATGCAGCTGAACAAGTTGGAAAGCATACTTTGCAATGTGGTTTTGATTTTTTAGAGGCCTCCTGCAGGGCCACAGTTACTGAATCTGTGATTAGGAGACATGCCTGGGTAAAGGAACAACATTTGCCTAATCATGTTAAAGCTAAATTGCTAGATGCACCTTTACAGCATGATTCTCTGTTTGATATTAAGGCAGAAGAGGTTTTAAAGAAAATGGAAGACAAAGCTAAGTCTATACAAACTGTTAGACTTCTTACAAGTGCAGCCACCAAGATTCAGTAGACACTGACCTACAAAAAAATTGGTCCTTTCCTGTGTCAGACAGAGCTCAAAGGGGCAAATCCAGACGCCCTAAGGGTTCCAGACACCAGGCGCAAGATTCATACAGGTCAAAGCAATGGGGCGCATCCACCTCCAAATTTGGAGGAGATAAGGCGCAAACCTACAGAAAGCAATCCCAGTGACTTCCCGCTGCCCTACACCAAGCACTTATCTTTTGGCAGCACCCATATGGGGAAAATTGGCACTTCTTGCTCAAAATTGACAGTTAATAACCCAGGACAAGTGGGTACTAAACATCGTATCACAGGGATACAGGTTCCATTTCCACACACTGCCAATGGCAAATGGTTGGCCAGATCTGCCAAAAAATCAATGGGCAGAGGCACAGAAACAGGTTACGTCCCTCATGGATATGGGGGCCATTCAGACAGTACCAGAACAGGAAAAAGGACAAGGTTTTTACTCGACTGTTCTTTGTACCCAGAAAGGACAAGGCTTGGCTGCCAATACTGGATTTATCGATTCTGAGCACATACCTGGACATTCCAAAATTCAAAATGCTCACTTTGCAGCAGCTTCTGCCCGTGCTGGGCAAGAATGCTTGGCTGGTGACTTTAGACCTAAAAGAGGCATACCTGCATGTCCCAATAAGACAGTCTCCAATTCAAGGCTGGCTTTATGCATTACCATTTTTCTGCACTACCCTTTGGCTTATCTACTGTGCCCACAGTCTTTACAAAGTGCCTGGCACCAGTAATTGCATTTTGCAGACAAAGTAGTATACAGATGTATCCTTACTTGGACGACTGTCTCATTCAAGCAGACAACAAGGACACTCTACTTCGACACCTGGCATTTATGAAAAGGCTTCTAACATGCCTAGGGTACACAATAAATGAAAAGAAGTCACAACTGGTACCCTCTCAAAAAAATAACATTCCTGGGTGCAAGCTTGAATACAACTGCCCAGATGGCTTACCTCACGCCAGACAAACAAAGGCAGCTGACTACTTCAAACTGATGGTAACAACCCAGTCTTCTGCAAGACAAATTCTGCAGACTCTGGGCTTCATGGCATCCTGCATCCTACTAATTCCATATGCAAGACTGCATATGAGGAAACTTCAATGGTACCTCAAAAGTTTGAGTCAACATTCACGCAGTCTGGAAACAATGATTCCTCTCATTCCCTGCCTGCAACAGGAGTTTCTATGGTGGGCAAAGGCCTGTCACCAAAATATGGGATGGCCCTTCACTCTAACCCTGCCAGCCAAACCTTAACAGACGTATCAGATTATGCCTGGGGGGCCCACAGGACAGGAAGATGCATTCAGGACATATGGGCACCAAAACAAATGCATCTATATATCAACCAGAAAGAGATGCTAGCTGTTCAAAATGCCCCAACAGCCTTCAAGGACTTACTTCATCCAGGGCAACTACTGATAGACAGACAACACCACAGGCATGTGGTATATAAACAAGCAAGGGGGCACACACTCATACCCCCTTTGCAGATTAGCCATGGCACTGTGGGATACAGCTTTGACATACCAAAATACATCTTCAAGCTCAATTCCTGCCAGGAAAACAAAACACTCTGGCAGACGATTTAAGCAGAAACCTTATGGATCCTCACAAGTGGAAACTAAATTCACAAGTCTTCAGCATGATAACAGAGAAATGGGGGAGTCTAGATATAGATCTGTTTGCCTCTCTGCAAAATTATCAATTGAAAAGATTCTGCACAAGGGCTCATCACAGACAAGCATGGAAAGTGGACGCCCTATCCTTCAGTTGGAAAAACCTGTCCGTTTACGCCTTTCCTCCTCTGCCTCTTCTACCCAATGTCCTCCTAGAAGTCAGACAACAAAAGCCAAAGATATTAATTGCCCCAGACTGCCCCGCCAATACTGGTACCCAGTCCTAAGGAACTTGTCTCAATACCCAGCTTGGACCTTGCTTCAAAGACCACAACTACTGTCCCAGCAAAATAATCATATCCTGCACAATCAACTACAGACTCTGAACCTGGCAGCATGGCTAATAATGTAATCATATAAACGACACCTCAGTAAAGCTGTGATGGATGTCATTTTGGAAGTCAGAAGGCCTAGTACTAGAAAATCTTATGCTGACAAATGGAAGAGATTCTGTGCTTGAAATCAAACACAAGGAACTGATACAGCAGAACCACATATTCCTCGGATATTACAATACTTAACTGAGATGCTTGACAAAGGCCTATCTTTTTCATCAATCAAAATCCATGCCTCTGCCATTTCGGCTCATTACAATACTGAGCCACCACTTTTTCTCATTCTTTACTAAAGCAGTATCTTAGAGGAGCCAAACATTTAAGGCCTCGTAGAAGAGCACCATTATCTGCATGGGACCTCAATTATGTGTTGGAAAAGCTCACCCTGCCTCCACTTGAACCAGCTGCTACCGCTGATATAAAGTTCTTATCATGGAAGACAGCTCTTCTATTAGCAATTACTTCAGCAAGAAGAGTTTCAGAGCTACAAGCCCTCATGGCTGTAGAGCCTTTTATCATATTTTACCCAGACAGGGTGTTTCTGAGGACAAATCCTACTTTTATGCCTAAGGTGGTTTCCAGTGTGGCTCTTAACCAAACAATTCATCTGCCAACTTTTTATCCAAATCTGCAGAAGAAAGGGGAGAGAATTCTGCATTCCTTGGGCGTACACAGACAGCTAAGATTCTACTTGAGCAGGACTAAAGCTCTAAGAAAAACTGAGCAATTACTAGTGTCATATGCTGCAGGATCAGAAGGAAAGGCTATTTCAAAGTAGACAATTTCAAAGTGGATAAGCCACTGCATCCGTTTCGGCTACTTACACCATGGTAAACCTGTGCTCAAGGGCATTAAGTCTCATTTCACCAGAGCTGCAGCTACTTCACCAGCCTTTCTCAGAGTAGTACCAACCAAAGACATTCTAGAGGCTGCTACTACTTGGAGTTTTGTTCACAATTTTACAAAGCATTGCCATTTGCCCCTCTACTCTAAGTCCAGGACAGGCTTTGCCATTGCAGTACTGCAGGGCCTTCTAGCCCCACCTTATGCTGTTTAGCTCCAGCCTTCCAACCATAGCTTTGGGATTTTACCCAAATGTAATGACTGCAAAAGTGAAACACGAAGAACATAGTAGAGTTGTGTACACTTACCATAAATGTAGATGTTAGAGTGTATTCACTGTTGCAGTCCAGGTTACCCTCCTGCCATCCCCCTGTCATTCTGCAGCTTATCTTTCCTTCTCTATCTTCTACAACCTATGTGGTGTATTTGCTTGTAGATGAAGGTAAAGTTTATATTGATGCATGTATATATACCTTTTTAGGGGCACCTGACATCCGGGGCAAGAAAAACTAAAGAAAATGGCGTCTGCTGCATGATGTTCGTGTTACACTACTGTAGTCATCACACTTGGGTTATCTGCTATCAGGTGGTCCCGCAACTGGCCTGAGTTCCAAAGTCTTGGTCCGGCATTGGTTGCGGTCGCTTCTTCCCTGACGTCAGTGCGACAGGGGTATAAAAGAGGCAGCCAACGCCATTTTCTTCAGTCCTTCTTGCCGCGCAGTGCCCGAAGCAGAAGCAGTTAGCAAGTGCCGGTCGGCCGACTCCTGAGATTTTCAAATCGAATTTCAGACCAAAGTCTTCAATAAAGCTGAGTACCCCATTGGGGAATCTTTTCTTGCCTCAGACCGATGTCAGAAAAAGTTAATTGCATTTCTTGTGGGAAGCAAATACCTCATAAGGATTTTTATTCTTGTATTCCTTGCCTAGGCCCAGACCACGACGTCACAGGTTGTCGTTTTTGTGCTAGGTTTAACAAACTAACTATTAAATGTTGGTTTGATTTCGCCCGACATTATTTTGGTAGAAAATTTAATTACACCATGCCGTCGGAGCAACCGACGACTGGGATGCATAAAAAGCGTAAAGATAAGGACAGGCAGCTGAGACCCAAACCAGGCACTGAGGCCTCTGCTAGGCCAGTCGCCGGTTCTCCTGTTTTCAGTGAGGCGCCTACACAGCCCCTGATGACCGCTGATTTAGAACCCCAGGCTGCATCCGACTCCTAAGCGGAGACTGTTGGCCTCCAGAGCCTTTATCTTTAGGCCCTTCCGACTCCATTGCTGAAGGGGATTCTGGTGTACTTGAAAGGCCTTCAGTTGCTGAAGGTGTCTTCAGACAGACTACACTTACTATAAAATCATATACAAAGCAGAAAACTCTTTTAAAAGTAAGGAAGCCTGTACAGCAGTCCCCAGTATAAGGCCCTATGCCTAAGAAACAGATGCTTAAGATGGCTGAAGACTTAATTACCCTAATCAGGGGTTCCCATCCCCCTCCTGACAAAATGCCTAGACAGAAGGAGGACTACGCTTCGTCTGACCAGGCTTCCATTTCCTCAGATTCTTCTGAGGAACAGGAATACTCCTTTCCCCTTTATGAAGACTCTGATGCTGAAGAGTCTATTCCTTCAGCATCTCCCTCAGAAGACTGCTCTCTTTTGGGGAAACTTTACATACCATGAGGGAACATTTCCACTGGGAAGGCCAGGATTACTCTGATTCTAAGAAAAGGCTCCGAGAGTTCCTTTTACTACCCCAGCACAGACCCCTTGCTATTCCACCTGTGTTAGACATTGTGGATGATGTTTATTCAGAATCTAGCCTTAACCCAGATTCATTACCTCCTGAACCAGCCAAACCAGACAGATACTACATAGTCCCTGACTCACACAAATTCCTATATAAAAGCCCTGTTGCTGACCCAGAAACCATTTCCCAGGGTCCCAAAGGGGTTAAGGCCTCTATTGCTAAAAATACTGTACCCTCTGAAAGGGATTCTACAGCACTAGACAGATGGGGAAAGAAAGTATATACCTCAGCTATGAGGGCCTTAAATTGCCAGTTTCACATGCTGAAATATCAACAATATTTGATGTCTCAATTAAAACAAAAAATGCTCACACATAACAGAGCAGCCTGATTACAAGGAAATGCAAGATTTGTTGCATGCAGCAGAACAAGTGGGAAAACATACTTTGCAATGTGGATTTGATTCATTGGAAGCTTCTTGTAGAGCAGCAGTAACAGGGTCTGTCATTCGTAGGCATGCTTGGTTAAAAGAACAAACTTTACCTGATCATGTTAAAGCAAAGTTAATGGATGCACCTTTACAGCAGGATGTTTTATTTGGTGTGAAAACAGAAGAGGTTTTAAAGAAAATGGAGGATAAGGCAAAATCTATGCAGACGGTAAAGGATTTTTTACAGGTTCAACCCCCTCGTTTCAGCAGAAATTGGCCAACCAAAAACTGGTCCTTTCCAACTTCTGACAGACCACAGAGGAGCAAATACAGACGCCCAAGGGGCAGAGGTCAGCCACAAGGCTCTTACAAGCCTCGACAATGGGGTGCCACAACCCAGAAAGGAGGAGAAGACCGATCTTAAACTTTCAGAAGACAATCACAATGACTTACCCCTCAGACTGCCAAGCAAATCCCTCTTGGCAGCTCCCTTGGGAGGAAAACTTGCACTTTTTGCAGGCAATTGGCAAATGATCACAAAAGACAAATGGGTCCTAAATATTGTATCTCAAGGATACAGGTTCCACTTTCACACTTTACCAAGGATAAAAGGAATGCAAACCTGCCACCAAATCAATGGGCAGAGGCTCAAAGACAAATTACAGCACTCATGGACATGAGAGCCATTCAGCAGGTTCCTACACAGGAGCAAGGACAAGGATTTTACTCAAGACACTTTCTGGTTCCCCAAAAGGACAAAGCCTGGAGACCCATTCTGGACCTTTCAATTCTAAACACATACCTGGAAGTACCCAAATTCAAAATTCTCACACTACAGCAACTTCTTCCCATGCTGGGCAAGAAGGCTTGGCTAGTAACGTTGGACCTCAAGGAGGCCTACCTGCATGTCCCTATCAGACAAAATTGCAGAAGATACCTCCGATTTATAGCAGATTCAACTCATTACCAATTCTCTGCACTGTCCTTTGGCTTATCTACTGCCCCCAGGGTCTTCACAAAATGCCTGGCACCCGTAATTGCATACTGCAGACAGAGGAATTCAAATATATCTATACCTGGACGACTGCCTTATTCAAGCAGAAAGCAAGGACATTCTTTTAAAATATCTGGCGTTTGTAAAATAAACTACTAAGTTGCCCAGGGTACACAGTAAACGGAAAGAAGTCAAAACTAGTGCCCTCACAAGAGATAATATTCCTGGGTGCCAGCTTAAATACAATGGCCCAGATGGCTTTTCTCACGCCAGATATGCAAGGACAACTGACTCAATACTTCAAAATGATGGCAACAAAGACCCAACTCCCTGCAAGAAAAATTCTGCAGGCCTTGGGATTCATGGCATCTTGCATACTACTAATTCCATATGCCAAACTGCATATGAGGAAATTACAATGGTACCCAAAAAGCATATGGACTCAACACAGCCACAGCTTGGAAACAATAATACCACTCATTCCCTGCCTTCAGCAGGAGTTTCTATGGTGGGTTCAGGCATGTCACCTCAACAAGGGTCAGCCTTTCACCTTACCCACAGCCAGGCAAACAATAACAACAGATGCATCGGATTACACCTGGGGAGCACACATGGCAGGACAGTGTATTCAGGGCAAATGGTCTGCAGATCAAATGCATCTCCACATCAATCAAAAAGAGATGCTAGCTGTACAAAATACCCTAACAGCTTTCAAGGACCTCCTTATCCAGGACAACTTCTAATAAAGACGGACAATACCACAGTGATGTACATAAACAAACAAGGGGGCACACATTCCTACCCCCTATGCAGGCAAGCAGTGACCTTGTGGAACACAGCACTGACCTACCAAGTTCAACTACAAGCACAATTCCTGCCAGGAAAGAAAAATACATTGGCAGATGAACTAAGCAGAAATATCATGGATCCTCACGAGTGGAAACTAGATCCACAAGTATTCACAATGATAACTCAAAAATGGGGGAGCCCAGACATCTGTTTGCCTCCCCCCAAAACTACCAACTATGGAAATTTTGCACAAGGACATACCACACACTAGCTTGGAAAGTGGACGCCCTCTCATTCAGTTGGAAAACATTAACAATGTATGCCTTTCCTCCACTGTCTCTTCTGGCAAAGGTGCTCCTGAAAGCCAGATTAGAGAGGCCACAAATGATACTCATTGCTCCAGACTGGCCACGCCAACACTGGTATCCAATATTAAGGAACATGGCTCATCGCCCACCATGGATTTTACCTCAAATTCCTCACCTGCTGACTCAGCAAAACAATCAGATTCTACACAGCCAGCTCAAGACTTTAAATCTGGCTGCATGGCAGATTACCTAAACAACCGGTCAACACTTTTCGCTAAAACTGTTATGGATGTCATTCTGGAGGCCAGGAGACCCAGCACCAGGAAAACCTACTCAGACAAATGGAAAAGATTCTGCACCTGGAACCAGGCTAAAGGCCAAAATCCTCTTGTCCCAAATATTCCTCAGATTCTGCAATATTTAACTGAGATGTTGCACAAAGGCCTTTCCTTTTCATCTATTAAGATCCACGCTTCAGCTATTTCAGCTCATTACAACACGGATCCTCCTATATTTTCACATCCATTACCAAGACAGTACGTCAGAGGGGCTAAGAACATAAGACCGCCCTGGAGAGCACCAACACCAACTTGGGACCTCAGTTTTGTTTTGGAAAAACTTACACTACCGCCCTTCGAACCAGCTCTTTCAGCAGATTTACAATTTTTATCATGGAAAACTGCCCTGCTGCTAGCAATAACTTCAGCACGAAGAGTCTCAGAGCTACAGGCCCTAATGGCAGTGGAGCTTTTCACCATTTTTCATCAAGACAGAGTCTCTTTACGAACTAAGCCTTCTTTTATGCCAAAGGTGGTATCCAGTCTGGCTCTAAACCAAACCATTCATTTACCTACCTTTTATCCAAACCCCCAGAATAAAGGGGAAAGGCTCCTATACTCTTTGGACATTCACAGGCAATTACGTTTCTACTTGGATAAAACTAAGGCTTTCAGAAAATCTGACCAACTCTTTGCATCCTATGCTGCAGGATCACAAGGAAAGGCCAACTCAAAACAGACCATTTCAAAATGGATAGGACATTGTATCCGTTTCTGCTACACACACCATGGGAAACCTGTACCTGGTAACATTAGGCCCCATTCCACCAATGCTACAGCAACATCAGCAGCCTTTCTCAGAGGGGTACCAACCAAGGATATTTTGGAGGCTGCAACTTGGAGTTCACTGCACACTTTCACCAAGCACTACCACTTACCTCTATACTCAAAAACCAGAGCTGGCTTTGCCACTGCAGTTCTGCAGGGCCTACTAGCTTCTCCAAACCCTGTTTAGTTCCAACCGCCCAGCCTTAGCTTTGGGATTCAACCCAAGTGTGATGACTGCAGCAGTGTAACACGATGAACACAGTACAGATGTTCTTCATCTCACATTGCTGCAGTCCTAACACTTGGGTAGTCCGCTGTCCCTCGGTCGGCCCGAATATCAGAGTATAAGGCTGATGTCGGTCAAGGCGCATTTGACTGACATCAGAACGTCAGGGTACAAATGCGCATGACCGACGTCATATCCTCAGTCTTTTTTGCCGCATGGTCCGATGCAGAAGCAGTGTTGCAAGTGCCGTTCAGCGTTCTGAAATATTTCGAATTCGGAGTTTCAGACCGAAGTCAGAGTTGGTTAAGTACCCCGTTGGGGAATATTTTGGTTTTTTCTTGCCTCAGTGGTTTACCGGATGTCAGAAAAAGTGAATAACTGTATTTCTTGTGGGAAACAGATACCGCATAGGGATTACCATAATTTGTGTATACCTTGTTTGGGACCTGAGCACGACGTTGTTGGGTGTCGCTTTTGTGCTAGGTTCAATAAACGCACTATAAAGCGAAGGTTGGATTGTGCCAGGTTGGTCTTTGGGAAGCGGTGCAATTACAATATGCCGTCGGATGCTCCGGCCGGCTTCCTCAAAGAAGCGGAAGGACAAGGCAGTTAAACCTAGGTTAGAGTCGTCCGAACCGGACGCCCGGTTCTTTAGAGGCCAGTGGAACCAGTGGTTCCACGGAGGCCTCTGGAGTCCCAGGGAGAAACTTTGTTTTACAGGATGTGGCCTCCCAGGAGGCAGGTCAGGCTGTAGGGGCTTCTCAGATAACTGTACTCCCTCCCTTCCTAAGGTGTCTAGGCCCTCTCTTTCTGCTTCCAAGGCTTCTCCTAGAGGCAGGTCTAGTTTTGCTTCTGTGGGTGTCCCTCCTAGTTCTTCAGGTTCTGTGCCCAAGAAGCACATGCTTAAAATGGCAGAAGATTTAATTACTTTAATTAGAGGCTCTATGCCCCTCCTGATAAGAGGCCTAGGATGGAACCTGTGTTGGGGATTATGAGCAGGCTTGATGTGTCTGAGTCTTGCTGAAGACTTGCAGGTGTATTCTCATTATTCTGATTCTGATGTGGATGATTCTACTCCTTCTGCTTCTCCTCCTGAGGATTTTTCTTTTCAGAGACCCTTCACTCCATGAGAGAACATTTTAAATGGGAAGGTCAGGATTTCTCTGATTCCAGGAAAAGGCTTAGGGAATTTTTGTTTTTTACCCCAGCATAGGCCTTTAGCTATACCTCCTGTTCTGAATGTGGTGGAAGATGTGTTTGCAGAGGCTTCTCTTAATCCTGATTCTTTGCCTCCTGCTCCTGTTAAACCAGATAGGTATTACAGGGTGCCTGAAGCTCATAAGTATCTTTTTAAGAGTCCTAGGGCAGACCCAGAAACTGTTAGCCAGGGGCCTAAGGGTGTTAAGGCTTCTGTTGTCAAGAATTCGGTTCCTGCAGATAAAGAGGCCAGGGCCTTGGATAGATGGGGAAAGAAAGTTTATATTTCTTCCACTCTAGCCATGAGAGCTTTGAATTGCCAGTTTCACATGTTGAAATATCAACATTATCTCCTTTCACAGTTGAAATCTAAGGTTGATGCTCTGGCGGAAGGTATTGATTGTAAAGAGTTACAAGATTTAGTGCATGTTTCTGAACAGGTGGGTAAGCATTCTTTGCAATGTGGTTTTGATGCTCTACAGGCCTCGTCTAGGGTGGCTGCCACTGGGTCAGTTCTTCGCAGGCATGCCTGGCTGAGGGATCAAAATTTATCTGACCATGTTAAAACTAGGATTTTGGATGCCCCTTTGCAATCTGATGTCTTGTTTGGTTCTCCTGTTGAGGCAGTTTTAAAGAAAATGGAAGACAAGGCTAAGTCTATGCAGACTGTTAAAGATTTTTTGCAGGTTCGGCCTCCAAAGTTTAGTAGAAATTGGCCTACTAAAGGGTGGACGTATCCTTCTTATGATTCCCAGTCTAGGGGTAGATCTAGACGTGGCAGGGGCAGAGGTCAGGGCTGTTTCAGGCCTAGAACAGGGAGTTCTCCTGCACAGTCTTCGGGTGAGGGCAGGGGTCAGTCCTTTCATAAACAGACCCAATGACCTACCTTTTCAGCTGCCAGAACCTTCTCGCCTGGCAGCACCTTTGGGAGGAAGGTTGGCACTTTTCAAAGAAAATTGGAGTTTGATTACCCAAGACAGATGGGTACTGGATATCATACATCACGGTTACAGGTTTTATTTCCATACCTTGCCTCCTTTCAAAGGCATGCCAGACATTCCTCCTCAACAAAGAATAGAGGCTCACAAGCAAATTTCTCTGTTACTCCAAATAGGGGCCATACAGCCGGTTCTTATGCCAGAAAGGGGCCTAGGATTTTATTCTCGCCTGTTCCTAGTACCAAAGAAGGGGAACACGTGGAGACCAATTTTGGATTTATCTATCCTCAACACTTATCTGGACATTCCCAAGTTCAAAATGTTGACGTTGCAGCAGCTTTTACCTCTGCTGGGCAAAGATCATTGGATGGTAACTTTGGATCTCAAGGAGGCTTACCTTCATGTTCCTATCAGACTAAGTTGCAGGAAGTATCTGCGTTTTCGAGCTGGGACTTCTCACTATCAGTTCTCTGCATTGCCCTTTGGCTTATCTACTGCGCCCAGAGTGTTCACGAAAGTTTTGGCTCCAGTGATAGCTTTCTTCAGGCTAAAAGGAATACAGATCTATCCTTATTTGGACGACTGCCTGATTCTGGCTCAAGGAAGGAAGAGCTTCTTCATCATTTGGAATATGTGATAGCAGTGCTAAGATGCCTGGGGTATTCTGTGAGCGAAATAAAGTCCAGTCTAGTACCCTCTCAGGACATGTGCTTTCTGGGTGTGAGACTGAATACAGCATCCCAGATGGCCTTTTAACCCCGGACAAACAAAAGAGT
This sequence comes from Protopterus annectens, assembly GCF_019279795.1. Taxonomy (NCBI): domain Eukaryota; kingdom Metazoa; phylum Chordata; order Ceratodontiformes; family Protopteridae; genus Protopterus; species Protopterus annectens. Next base: position 336,137,460 of record NC_056738.1, on the reverse strand, counting down.
CTATCCCTTTACTTCCATCAACTATCTCATCAGTCCGGGCTGACTGCAAGGACAGTCCTTCAAGCCTTAGGGTTCATGGCATCTTGTATTCTGGTGCTTCCCAATGCCAAACTGCATATGAGGAAGCTACAATGGTATCTCAAAAATGTATGGACACAGCACTGCCAGGATCTGGACACTGTCATTCAAATAATACCTTGCATTCAAAAGGAATTTTTGTGGTGGGCTCAGGAATGTCACCTAAACAAGGGACTCTCTGTGACCCGGCCAGAGGCGAGTCAGATTTTAACGACAGATGCCTCAGACAAAGCTTGGGAGCTCATCTAAATGGAAAGTGGATACAAGACAAGTGGCCTGCCAGACTACAACATCTACATATCAACATGAAGGAGATGTTAGCAGTCCAGTTTGCATTAATAGCTTTCAAGGATTTACTTCTTCCAGGGCAGGTGTTGATTCTAACAGACAACACAACTGTCATGTGGTACATCAACAAGCAAGGGGGAACACATTCTTATCCTCTATGCAGGCAAGCAATGATTTTGTGGGAGACTGCTCTCAGTTTACAACTAAGTCTTCAGGCAAGGTTTCTGCCGAGCACATAACTCCTTAGCAGATGTGTTAAGCAGACAAATCATGGATCCCCACGAGTGGAAACTGGATCTTCATGTATTTCAGAAATTGACAGTGTCCTGGGGAACTCCAGACATAGATCTGTTCGCTTCTCCACTAAACAACCAGCTGCCAAAGTTTTGCACAAAGCGGTTTCATCCCACAGCTTGGAAAGTGGATGCTCTTTCTTTCAGTTGGAAAAATCTTCATGTGTATGCCTTTCCACCTCTGCCTCTCCTCCCAAAGGTACTTCTGAAGGTCAGACAGGACAAGCCAAGGATGATTTTGATAGCTCCAGATTGGCCTCGACAGCACTGGTACCCATTACTGAGAAGTCTAGTACGGAAGCCTCCATGGCCTTTGCCTTTGATTCCACATCTGTTGTCCCAGGAGGACAGTCATTTGCTCAATGTCAAACTTCACTCTCTTCACCTAACAGCATGGCATATTCTGTTTTAAACCATAGAGGGTCTCAACTTCCACAACAAGTTTTGAATGTAATTTTGGAAGCTAGAAGGCCTAGTACAAGGAAAGTGTACGCAGATAAATGGAAGAGATTTTTATTTTGGAGTGCAGCTAAGGATTTGGATGTTTCTGAGCCTGATTTAAGTGTGGCTCTTCAATATCTTACTGAGTTATTGGACAAAGGTTTGTCCTTCTCTTCTATTAAGATTCATGCTGCAGCAATTTCAGCTCACTACGATTGTGACCCACCATTGTTTTCTCATCCTTTGTTCAAGCAATTTCTTAGAGGGCAAAGAATATAAGACCCCACGAAGGGCTCCTACTCCTGCTTGGGATCTCAATTTTGTGTTGGAGAAACTCACTCTACAACCTTTTGAGCCTGCAGCTACTGCTGAGTTGAAATATTTGTCATGGAAGACTGCTTTTTTGTTGGCCATTACCTCTGCAAGAAGGGTTTCTGAATTGCAGGCCCTTATGGCAGTTGAGCCTTTCTTAATTTTCCATAAGGATAGGGTATCTTTACGTACTAATCCTTTCTTTATGGCTAAAGTGGTTTCTAGTGTGGCTTTAAACCAAACTATTCATTTGCCTACTTTTTATGCAAATCCCCAAACTAAAGGGGAAAAGATTTTGCACACTTTAGATGTACACAGGCAGTTGCGATATTATTTGGACAGAACTAAAGGGTTCAGACAATCTCAGCAGTTATTAGTTTCTTTTGCTTTGTGCTCTCAGGGCAAGCCCGTGTCAAAACAAACTATTTCTAAGTGGATTGGATTTTGCATTGCTTTCTGTTATTCCCATCATGGCAAAGAGATTCCAGCTGGGATTAGGCCTCATTCCACTAGGGCTACTGCCACTTCAACAGCTTTTTGAGGGGGTGGCTACTAAGGATATTTTGGAGGCAGCCACTTGGAGTTCAGTGCATACCTTCTCTAGGCATTACCACCTTCCACTGTACTCTAAATCCAGGGCTGGTTTTGCCACTGCTGTGTTGCAGGGCATTTTGGCAGCTCCTGCTTCATTATAGTTTAGCCATCCTCCCTTACCTCTGCTTTGGGATTCTACCCAAGTGTTAGGACTGCAGCAATGTGAGATGAAGAACATAGTACAGTTTTGTACCTACCATAAATGTAGATGTTCGAAGATCCACATTGCTGCAGTCCAATTTACCCTCCCTCCTTCCCCTCTGTAGTTTGAGGTGGTTGTGTGGGTTGGGTTGTCCATCTGATGTATATTGCATTTTGTATATTTTGTATATATTGTACATATTTTTGGTGTTAGGCTGGTTGGTTGTTTAGTTGTTGTCTATGGGTTTTGACCTTTCTTTTTAGGGTCTTCTGACATCTGGGGCAAGAAGAGACTGAGGATATGACGTCGGTCATGCGCATTTGTACCCTGACGTTCTGATGTCAGTCAAATGCGCCTTGACCGACGTCAGCCTTATACTCTGATATTCGGGCCGACCGAGGGACAGCGGACTACCCAAGTGTTAGGACTGCAGCAATGTGGATCTTCGAACATCTACATTTATGGTAGGTACAAAACTGTACTTTTTGTACCTACCATAAATGTAGATGTTCGAGTGTTCACACTGCTGCAGTCCAGGTTACCCTCCCACCATCCCCTCTTCTTACCTGGGTTTTATCTATACCTCCCTTTTTATACAATCTATATGATGCATTTCTATATGGTGTATTTGCTTACAGCTGTAGCTATTGTTTTCTACTTATGTATTTTACTTAGGATTATGTATTGCCTTCCTATTTGGGGGCACCTGACATCTGGGGCAAGAAAAACTGAAGAAAATGGCGTCGGCTGCCTCTTTTATACCCCCTGTCGCACTGACGTCAGGGAAGAAGCGACCGCAACCGACACCGGACCAAGACTTTGGAACTCAGGCCGGCTGCGGGGACCGCCTGACGGCAGATAACCCAAGTGTGATGACTGCAGCAGTGTGAACACTCGAACATCTACATTTATGGTAGGTAGAAAACTGTACTTTTTATACCCCTGATGACCTGACGTCATGGAAGAGAAGACAGCAACTGACGCAGGATCCAAGACTTTGGAATTTAGGCCGAATGAGGGCAACCTGCCAGCAGATTACCCAAATGTGATGACTGCAACAGTGAATACACTCGAACATCTACATTTATGGTAAGTGTACACAACTGTACCTTTTCCTTCTCTTCCACTGATCTTTCTGGTAGCTTTCCTTTGAATTCCTTCCTGCAACTTGATGGCCTTTTCCCCATATGTGAGCTCCAGAATTGCATAAGCTACTTAAAGGTATATTTTGACAAAGGCCTTGTAGAATGGAAGTGTTTTTTCTTTTTTTCCGAAATATGCTCACAAGTGTACACCACAGCACTCTTTTTGCTGTCACTAACCATGTTCTTCGTGTTTCACTGTTGAAGTCATCACACTCGGGTTATCTGCCTGCAGGTAGTCCTCAGTCAGCCCGAATACCAGAGACTTAGTATTTCTTAATCGGTGGCTGTCACTCCAGAACTGATGTCAGGTCATCAGGGGTATAAAAACAGGCGCAGTCGATGCCATTACATCAGTCTTTCTTGCCAAGGAGCCCGAAGCAGAAGCAGTTGACATGATTGCCGGTCGGCCTCTACCAGAGTTTTTGTTTCCAAATTGAATCATCCTGAAGTCTTCTAAAGCTAAGTACCCTGTTGGGGATCCTTTTTTTCTTGCTCTAACTGATGTCAGAAAAAGTTAACAATCGTCTCGCCTGTGGAAAGCAAATACCACACCGAGATTTCCATTCTTACTGCGTCACCTGTTTAGGTCCAGACTACGACATACCTCGCTGTCGGTTTTGTGCTTTGTTCAATGTCCGAACTATTTGTCGTCGGGCCCTTACTGTCACTAAATACTTTCATTCTGTATCTCCATATGCCGAAATCGTTTCGGTAAGCCATCTGTCTACCGATCTTCTGAAAAAAATGTAAGAATAAAGACAGACCGCACAGGTCCAAAACTGCCAATGACTCTTCTGTTAAGCTAGTCACCAGTTCGCCGGTACTTAGTGAGTTGCTTTCGCGCAGCCCCTTATGCCCGCTTTGATGGATTCGCAGACCGCTACCAAGACTCGTTCGGAGTCTTTTGACTACGGAACCTGTAGAGGTCTCTACCTTGGATGGGTCCGGAGCCACTGTGCAGGCACTGGCTTCTGAGGAAGTTCTTCGCAAGACTGATATTTGACTTAAGACTACTTTTCGCGTCTTCAGTTCTTTCTAAAACTTCCGAGTTTCTAAGGCAAAGAGTACAAGCTACGCCTAAAAAAAAAACGACCCAAACTCAAGCACCTGCTTTCTTGCCACATCAAATGCTTAAAATGGCAGAAGAGCTGATTATGCTGATTAGGGGAAGATCTTATAACTCTAATCAGGGAAGCCAACTTCCCCTTTTAAGAGACCTAGGACTGAAGTTGTTTATGAATCTTCTGACCAGGATTCTGATTTCTCTGAGTCTTCTGATGATCTGGATTTACCCTTATCTACATATGAGGATTTTAATGCAGGGACTCTTCCCTCTGCTTCCCCACCAGAGGATTTTTCTTTTGGTGAAACCTTGCATATACTCTAAGGGAGCATTTCCACTGGGAAAGCCAGGATTTTTCTGATTCAAAAAAGAGGCTTAGGGATTTCTTCTTCCTGCCTCAGCATAGGCCTTTAGCTATACCTCCTGTACTAGACATTGTTGATGCCTTTTCGGAATCTAGTTTGGCTCCCCATTCTTTGCCTCCTGCTCCCAGATAACCTGACAGATATTACAGGGTTCCTGATTCACACAAGTTCCTTTTTAAAAATCCTATTGCGGATCCAGAGTCTATCTCACAGGGACCCAAGAGCATTAAGGCTTCTACTGCTAAAAATCCTACCCTTTCTGATAGAGACTCCAGGGCGCTGGATAGATTGGGTAAGAAGGTTTACACTTCTGCAGCCTTGGCCATTAGAGCCTTAAACTGCCAGTTTCATATGTTAAAGTATCAACATGTTGTTGGATTGCTTAAACAGCAAATGATATTGATTTCTGACTGTGCTGAAAATAAAGAATTATAGGATTTAATGCATTCTGCTGAACAGGTTGGAAAGCATACTTTGCAATGTGGATTTGATTCAATAGAGGCCTCTTGCGGGGCTGCGGTTACTGGGTCTGTGCTCAGAAGGCATACTTGGCTGAAGGAACAATCTTTGCCTGATCATGTTAAAGCTAAACTGCTGGATGCTCCCTTATTTCAGGACTGCCTGTTTGGCAACAAAGCTGAGGAACTTCTTAAAAAGATGTACGATAAAAGCTAAATCTATGCAAACTGTTAGATTTCTTACAAGTTCAGCCTCCTAGGTTTAGTATGCATTGGCCCTCTAAGAATTGGTCCTTTCCAGCTCCTCCTAGGTCTTCTCATTCCAAACCCAGACACAGCAGAAACCCCAGGATGTCCTTCATGGATGCATCTGCAGTCATAACAACAGGGTTGTCCTGTCGTCAGGCAGCCCTTCAGTCGGCCGGATTCCAAAGTCCGGGTCCGGCTTCGGCTGATGTCGCACTCCACCCGACGTCATCTCTGTTGGTCTTCGGGTATAAAAGCATCAGCCGACGCCATTTTCCTCAGTCTTTCTTGCCGCGTGGCGCCCGAAGCAGAAGCTGTTCGCAAGTGCCGGTCGGTCGGATCCAGAGATTACTTCTACCGAATACTACTTCGAAGACTTCTAAAGCTAAGTACCCCGTTGGGGACTCTTTCTTGCCTCAGCCGATGTCAGAAAAAGTTAACAATTGTTTAACCTGTGGGAAACAAATACCTCATAAAGATTTCCACTCTTACTGTCTGCCTTGTTTAGGCCCAGCCCACGACGTAGCAGCCTGTTCGGCCTGTGCTTTTTTCAACCGACGAACGCTTAGGCGTCGGTCGGAGTTTGCAGAACAGTTTTTCGGTTCTGATTTTGCATACATTATGCCGTCGGACCCTCCGACTACCCAATCTACCAAAAAACGCAAAGATAAAGACCGACACTCGCGGTCCGCGGTTTCGGCCGAAACCATGGTTAAGCAAACCGCGAGTGTCTCGGTTTCCGCCGAAACCGAGAAAACTGATCTAAGTACAGCTGAACCTATTCCTACAACTGAGGCCCCTGCTACAACTCTTGAACCGACCTCAGAAATTTTACCCACTACGGTGGTTGACTTATCAGACACCATCCCCTTGGATGTCTCTACCCCAGCACGTGGTGCTGCTAGGCCTCCAGCAGCCATGTCCATTAAGGCCTTCGCCAGGGCTAAAGCAGCCAAGACTACTAAAACAGTGCCTGTTAAACCGCCCACATCCAGGCCCTCTTCTAGTTCCCAAATGCTTACTTTGGCAGAAGATTTAATTTCTTTAATCAGAGGATCTCAATCTCACCCAGATAGGGCCTCTCAGCCCCAGAGAAGAGACCTAGGGCAGAGCCCCCTGAGCCAGTGTCCTCTGATGAATCTGCTGATGAATCAGACATAACTGACCAGCCAGAGGCTCCCTTCTCCAATTTTGAAGATTCTGATGCTGAAGAATCCATTCCAGCTGCTTCCCCACCAGAAGAATTCTCCTTTGGGGAAACCTTGCATGCCATGCGAGAACAGTTCCAATGGCAGCAACAGGATTTTTCAGACTCCAGAAAAGACTTAGGACCTTTCTGCACCTCCCACAGCACAGGCCCTTAGCTATACCTCCTGTTCTCTCTGTGGTGGATGATGCTTTCAATGATGTTTGCTCCGCTCCAGATTCTTTACCCCCAGCCCCTGCCAAACCAGACAGATTTTACAGGGTGCCAGATACTCATCACCACCTTTACAAGGCCCCACTTGCAGACCCAGAAACTATATCCCAGGGTCCCAAGGCAGTAGCCGACCATAGCTAAAACCCTACTCCTTCTGAAAGGGAAGCAAGGTCATTAGACAGATGGGGTAAAAGGTCTACACTTCAGCTACTCTCTCAGCTAGAGCTTTAAACTGTCAGTTTCACATGATACAATACCAAGAGTTTATGCTTGATCAGTTAACTAAAAACTAACCACTGATGAATCTCTTGATAAGAAATATGTATTAGAGATGGTAAATAACATACAACAGGTTAGCAACCATTCCTTAAAATGTGGCTATGATGCACTGGATGCTTCATTTAGATCAGCCATGACAGGCACAGTGATAAGAAGGCATGCATGGCTAAAGGAACAAGCTTTACCGGATCATGTTAAAGCTAAGCTGCTAGATGCTCCTATGGACAAGACAAGTTTGTTTGGTACACCTGCCCAGCAGGTTATGAAGAAAATGGAAGAAAAGGCAAAATCTGTTCAAACTGTTAAAGATTTCTTGCAGGTTCATCCCCCAAGGTTTAGCAGGAACTGGCCTGCCAAAAATTGGTCCTTTCCTGACTCCACAAAATTTCAAAGGGGCAGGAATAGACGTTCCAGAGGCAGAAACCAATCCAGAGGAGGTGCCTACAGAGGACGACAGTGGCAAGGTAACAACAGAGGCACAGACACAGCCACTGCCACTACATCAGCACAACCACAGTGACTTAACTCTAAATCCGCCTACCAGGGAACAAATAGCAGCTCCTCTAGGCGGAAAGTTAACCTTATTTTCAAGGAACTGGCACTGCATAACAAAAGACAAGTGGATTTTACAAACCATAGATCAAGGTTACCGGTTTCACTTCCACACTTTACCAGTCAAAAGAGGAATGCCAAATCTACCTCCAAATCAAAAAACAGAGGCTCTACGCCAGATAATGGAGTTAGCAAACATGAGAGCTGTGGAAAGAGTGCCAACAGCAGAGCAAGGAAAGGGGTTCTATTCCAGACTATTCCTAGTTCCAAGAAAGGAAAAAGTTGGAGACCAATTCTCGACCTGTCCACCTTAAATACATACATCATTGTCCCAAAATTCAAAATGCTGACACTACAGCAGCTTCTTCCCATGCTGGGCAAGGAGTCTTGGCTGGTAACTCTAGATCTCAAGGAGGCATACCTGCACGTCCCCATTCGACCAATCTGCAGAAGATACCTCAGATTTCTTGCAGGATCAGAGCACTATCAATTCTCAGCATTGCCCTTTGGCTTATCTACTGCCCAGAGTATTCACAAAATGCCTGGCATCAGTAATGCCCATTGCAGACTACAGGAATTCAAATTTACCCATACCTGGACGACTGCCTGCTACAAGGGGACAACAAAAGCAAGCTGACAACAGATTTACAAAGGGTCATTTACTTGCTACAAGCACTGGGATACACAGTCAATTTACAAAAGTCAAGGCTGATACCATCCCAAACAAGGACATTCTTGGGCTGAATTGGACACAGTAAAACAAATGGCATTCCTGACTACAGAAAAACAAAAAGAACTTCCTCTCTACTTCTTGGCACTAACAAAACTGAACAAGTTAACAGCAAGAAAAGTACTGCAGGCCTTGGGCTTCATGGCATCATGCATAATCTTGGTTCCATTTGCCAGACTACATATGAGAAAACTACAGTGGTACCTAAAGAATTTATGGTCCCAACACAGACACAGTCTAGAAACAGAAATCCCACTAATTCCATGCTTAAAACAGGAGTTCCTATGGTGGGCTCAGGCATGCCAGTCAAACCCAGGCCTACCCTTTCGCAGATGTCAAGCAAGCCAGACCATCACAACAGACGCTTCAGACCTAGGATGGGGGCCCACATGCTGGACAAATGCGTGCAAGGATTGTGGACACAGGATCAACTTCACCTGCACATCAACCTAAAAGAAATGCTGGCAGTAAAACTGGCAATCCAAAAGTTCAAACCATTTCTCAAGGAGGGCCAGTTGATGATAAGGACAGACAACACCACAGTCATGTGGTACATCAACAAACAGGGAGGCACTCATTCATACCCCTATGCAGAATGACCTTGGAGCTGTGGACCCTGGCACTCAGCTACAACATCCAGTTACAGGCAATATTTGTACCGGGAAAGACAATACTCTAGCAGACATATTAAGCAGAACCACTTGGATGCCCACGAATGGAAGCTGCACCCGGACATCTTCAAGACCATCTCAAAGAAATGGGGAATGCCACAGATAGACCTATTCGCATCACCTCTCAATCACCAGCTCAAAAATTCTGCACAAGGACATTCCACCCACTAGCATGGAAAGTGGATTCTCTCCTTCAACTGGAAAGGCCTAACAGCATATGCATTCCCACCTCTTCCTTTGATACACAAGGTACTACTGAAAATCAAGGAAGAACGTCCAAGGATAATCCTGATAGCTCAGAACTGGCCAAGACAACACTGGTACCCACTACTGAGGAGCATGTCTCGAACAATATGTGGCCAATACCCTGATGCCTTTGATGTTAACTCAGAACAACTACAGCATCATACATCCAAACCTAAAAACGTTGCAACTAACTGCATGGAACATCACATAGCAGCAGCTAATCCAGAACTTTCCCAAAGAGTAAAAGACATTATTCTTGAAGCACGCAGACCTTCAACAAGAAGGAACTATGCTGGAAAATGGAAAAGGTTTGTCATTTGGAGTACAGAAAGAGGAAAAGATGTGTCAAACATAGATATGCCTAACATTCTGGAGTATCTGGCGAACTTCTTCATTCAGGCCTGTCCTACTCCTCCATCAAGATACATGCATCAGCTATTTCAGCAGAATACAGCTTTGATCCACCTGTTTTTCGCACCCTTTGCTCAGGCAGTTCCTCAGAGGAATCAAGAATGTAAAACCTCCAAGGAAACCACCATTACCAGCTTGGGATTTGAACTTTGTGCTAGAAAAATTGACACTATCACCCTTTGAACCAGCAGCAACAGCAGACCTACAACACCTGTCATGGAAAACTGCTTTCCTACTGGCAATTACTTCAGCAAGGAGGGTTTCAGAACTACAGGCCTTAATGGCAGTGCAACCCTTCCTAATCTTCCACCAAGATAGAGTGTCCATGAGGACTAATCCTACATTTATGCCCAAGGTGGTATCCAGAGTGTCTTTAAACCAGGCAATCCACCTACCTACCTTCTTTCCCAACCCACAAAACAGAGGGAAAGAATACTGCATACCTTGGATGTACATAGACAGCTACGCTACTACTTGGACAGAACAAAAATAGCAGAAAGACTGACCAACTTTTGTAGCCTATGCAACAGGAAGGGAAGGAAAAGCTATTTCCAAACAGACAATCTCCAAATGGATAGGAAATTGCATACGATTCTGTTACTCCTTCCATGGAAAACCAATTCCACAGAACATAAGACCTCATTCTACAAGGGCAACAGCCACTACCACAGCCTTCTTACGAGGAGTGGCAACCAAAGACATTATTGAGGCGGCTACTTGGACCTCCGTGCATACATTTGCCAAGCATTATAATTTGCCTCTATATTCCAGATCCCGAGCAGGGTTTGCCACTGCTGTACTGCAAGGGATCCTAAACACACCATAATCTACCTTTATCCTCCTCCCTAGTTGGCTATGGTATTCTACCCAGTTGTTATGACTGCAGATGCATCCATGAAGGACATAGTACAGTTTTGTACCTACCATAAATGTAGATGTCCGAACTGGATAGCATCTGCATTCAGGATTACCCTCCCTCCTTCCCCTCTGTGGTACTCCTAGGGTGTTTACCCTCCTAATAGCTAGCTGTTGGGGGGGAGTCTTTTATGGTGTATTTGTTTGTATATATGTACATACATGCTTATTGTTGTGTTTACCTCTATCTATTTGGAAACATTGGCATCTATCCAAATTTTAGCCTGCAAGAGGGCTTCTGGCATCTGGGGCAAGAAACACTGAGGAAAATGGCGTCGGCTGATGCTTTTATACCCGAAGACCAACAGAGATGACGTCGGGTGGAGTGCGACATCAGCGAAGCGGACCGGACTTTGGAATCCGGCCGACTGAAGGGCTGCCTGACGACAGGACAACCCTGTTGTTATGACTGCAGATGCTATCCAGTTCGGACATCTACATTTATGGTAGGTACAAAACTGTACTATGTTCATCGTGCATACAGCTGCAGTAATCACATATGGGTTCTCTGCCGTCAGGCAGTCCCTCGGTCGGCCGAATTCCAAAGTCTTGGTCCAGCGTCGGTTGTTGTCCCTTCCTCCCTGACGTCAGTGCGACAGGGGTATATAAGTTACAGCCGACTCCATATTCTCCAGTCTTTTTTGCCGCGTGGTGCCTGAAGCAGAAGCATTTGCAAGTGCCTGTCAGCCAGCTCCTGAATTTACGAAAAATTGGAAACCGAAGTCTTCTTTAAAGCTAAGTACCCCGTCCGTTGGGGAAACTTTTCTTGCCTCAGACCGATGTCAGACAAAGTTAACAATTGTATTTCTTGTGGGAAGCAAATACCGCATAAGGATTTCCATTCCCTTTTCATACCTTGTTTAGGCCCGGACCACGACGTCTCGGGCTGTCGCTTCTGTGCGACTTTCAATAAATGCACTATTAAGCGTCGGGCGGAGTTCGCCCAACATTATTTTGGTAAGGCCTTTGATTATAAAATGTCGTCGGATACTCCGACTACCGTTTTATCCAAAAAACGCAAGGATAAAGACCGACATGCGAGGCCTGCGGTCTCCACCGACACCACACCAAAGCCGGCTACACGTGGTCCGGTTCTCAGCGAGACGCCTATGCAGTCCCTGACTACCGACGACACTTCCTTGGCGGTGTCTTCTGTACCCAAGACCGCTGGTACCTCGGCCCTTACTCAGACTTCAACCACCGAAACCACAGTGGGTGTTGAGCCTCCTAGTGTGGACAGGTCCACTTCCACCCCGGGTGTATTTAGACCTTCTTCCTTTTCTATTAAGGCTTTCACTAAGTCCAAATCAGCCATGCATCCCAAGAGGCCTGTTGCACATGGCCCATCCCCAGGCCCCGTGCCTAAAAAGCAGATGCTTAAAATGGCTGAGGATTTAATTTCCTATATCAGGGGTACCCAACCCCCTCCAGACAAGAGACCCAGAATGGAGGAAGACTCTCCCTCTTCTGAGCAGGGCTCCATTTTCTCAGAACATTCTGATGTGGAGGAACACTCGGAGAACACTGTGTGCAGAACAGTCCATTCCTTCTGTATCTCCCCCAGAAGATTTCTCTTTTGGGGAAACCTTACACACCTTGAGGGAGCACTTCCATTGGGAAGGCCAAGACTTCTCTGATTCCAAGAAAAGGCTTAGGGAATTTCTCTTGTTACCCCAACACAGACCTCTGGCTATACCTCCTGTCCTGGACATACTTGATGATGTTTACTCGGAGGCTTGTCTTAATCCGGATTCCCTGCCTCCTGCACCAGTCAAACCTGATGGGTACTACAGAGTGCCTAACTCTCACCAATTTCTTTTCAAAAGACATAATGCTGACCCTGACACCATTTCTCAAGGCCCCAAGGGGATGAAGGCCTCTACTGCCAAGAACCCACTACCTTCTGATAGAGAATCTAGATCCTTAGAAAGGTGGGGGAAAAAGGTATACACCTCGGCCATCCTAGCCATGAGGGCCTTACATTGTCAGTTCCATATGCTTAAATATCAGCAGTTTCTGTTATCACAATTAAGAAACAAAATGTCTCAACCTGAAAAAACAGATTTGAAGGAATTGCAGGGTATGATGCATAGTGCAGAACAAGTGGGTAAACACACCTTACAATGTGGTTATGATGCCTTAGAGACCTCAAGTAGAGCTGCGGCTACAGGAGCAGTCATTCGTAGACATGTCTGGCTTAGGGAACATAGCTTGCCTGATCATGTTAAAGCTAAGCTACTAGATGCTCCTTTACAAAAGGATGTGTTATTTGGTACTAATGCTGAGGAGATACTACGGAAGATGGAAGAAAAAGCTAAATCTATGCAAACTGTCAAGGCTTTTCTACAGGTGCAGCCACCTCATTTTAGCAGAAATTGGCCTTCAAAAAACTGGTCCTTTCCAGCCACGGACAAGCCCCAAAGAGGTAGATACAGGCGCTCAAGGGGCAGAGGACAAGCTCAAGGATCATATAGAGGCAGACAATGGCAATCTCAAGCACCAAGAGGTGGCGAAGACAGTGCACAGCAATACAGAAAGCAAACCCATTGACTTCCTCCTTTTCTTGCCAAGCAAGTCTCAGCTGGCAGCCCCCTTGGGAGGAAAGCTGGCACTATTTTCAAGAAATTGGCAGATTATCACAACAGACAAATGGATCCTGGACATAATAAACAGAGGCTACAGATTTCATTTTCACACTTCCAAAAATGAGAGGCATGCCAAACCTGCCACACAATCAAAGGGCAGACGCGCAAATACAAATTACAAAACTCATGGACATGAAAGCCATTCAAGAGGTTCCTACTCACGAACAAGGTCAAGGTTTTTATTCCAGACTTTTCCTGGTACCAAGAAAAGGAACTGACTGGAGACCCATTTTGGACTTATCCATCCTAAATACATTTCTACTCGTACCAAAATTCAAGATGCTCACATTACAGCAACTACTTCCCATGCTGGGCAAGGAGTTTTGGCTGGTAACATTGGACCTCAAGGAGGCATACCTGCATGTCCCAATCAGACAAAGCTGCAGAAGATACCTCAGATTTCTTGCAGGTTCAATCCACTATCAATTCTCTGCATTGCCCTTTGGCTTATCTACTGCGCCCAGAGTATTCACGAAATGCCTGGCATCAGTAATTGCCTACTGCAGACTTCAAGGGATACAAATTTACCCTTATTTGGACGACTGCCTGATCCAAGCGGGTGGATGCCAACTTGGACACAAACACCCAGATGGCCTATCTTACGCCAGAAAAACAAGGGCAACTAACTCAGTACTTCAAAACACTAGCAAATTGTACCAGGCTTACTGCAAGGAAAATCCTACAGGCTCTGGGCTTCATGGCATCTTGCATTCTTTTAATCCCATGTGCAAAGTTGCATATGAGAAAACTTTAATGGTACCTAAAAAAACTATGGTCTCAACACAGCCACAACTTGGAAACAATAATACCAATAATTCCATGCTTGCAAAAGGAATTTCTATGGTGGGCCCAAGCATGTCTAGCAAACACAGGTCTCCCATTCTGCAAGCCTCAAGCAAATCAAGTCATCACAACAGACGCCTCAGATTACGCCTGGGGGGGGGCACACATGACAGGCAGGTGCATTCAGGGCAAATGGTCCCAAAAGGAAAAGCACCTTCACATCAATCAAAAAGAAATGCTAGCAGTAATAAATGCAATTACAGCATAAAAGGACCTCCTGCATCCAGGACAGTTATTGATAAGAACAGACAACACCACAGTAATGTGGTACATAAACAAACAAGGAGGAACACATTCATATCCCCTGTGCAGACTAGCCATGACACTTTGGAACTTGGCTCTGGAATGGCAAATCAAACTTCAAGCACAGTACTTGCCAGGTTTGGAAAACACGCTGGCAGACAATCTAAGCAGAAATATGACAGATCCACACGAATGGAAGCTGCATCCACAAGTGTTTGCAAAGATAATCCAAGCGTGGGGAAGGCCAGACATAGATCTCTTCGCCTCCCACAGGAACCATCAATTGGAAAAGTTTTGTTCAAGGACTTTTCATCCAAAGGCATGGAAGGTGGACGCCCTTTCATTCAGTTGGACAGCATGGACAGTGTACGCTTTCCCACCTCTGCCCCTTCTATCCAAGGTACTCTTGAAAGCAAGAGCAGACAGACCGAAGATGATACTGATTGCTCCAGACTGGCCAAGGCAGCACTGGTACCCACTCCTAAGGAGCCTAACACATACTCCTCCCTGGCCTCTACCTCTAATGCCTCTCCTACAGACTCAGCACAACTACAAAACTCTTCAGTGAGCTAAAAACACTCAAACTTGCTGCATGGAAGATTCCTTAACACCACAGCAGACCCTTCTCTCCAAAGAGGTGCAGGATGTCATTCTGGAGGCCAGACGGCCATCTACTAGGAAGACTTACTCCGCAAAATGGAAACGGTTTTTGCTCTTGGAATGAGAAAAGAGGCCAGGACCCTAGAAAACTGAATCTGCCTCGGGTATTACAGTATCTAGCTGAGCTGCTGCACAGTGGACTTTCATTTTCCTCCATAAAAATCCATGCCTCAGCCATTTCTGCAGAATTCAACACGGATCCGCCGTTATTCTCACCCACTTTTAAGGCAATTCCTCAGAGGTGCTAAGAATATAGGACCACCAAGGAAACAACCAGTGCCAGCCTGGGATCTTAATTGCATCCTAGAAAAATTAACATTGCCTCCCTTTGAACCAGCTGCCTCAACAGATTTGCAATACTTGTCCTGGAAAACATTTTTCCTTCTGGCCATTACCTCAGCTCGTAGGGTTTTGGAACTACAAGCCCTCATGGCTGTGTAGCCCTTCCTTATCTTCCATCAGGACAGGGTTTCCCTTCGATCCAACCCGTCATTTATGCCTAAAGTGGTATCCAAGGTAGCTTTAAATCAAGCCATACACTTACCTACCTTTTACCCCAATCCTCAAAACAAAGGGGAAAGGCTGCTACATTCCTTAGACATCCATAGACAGCTACGTTACTATTTGGACAGAACAAAGCCTTTCAGGAGATCAGAACAACTTTTTGTGTCTTATGCTGTAGGAGCTCAAGGGAAGCCTGTTACCAAACAGACAATCTCTAAATGGATAGGCCACTGCATACATTTTTGTTACTCCTATCATGGGAAATCTGTCCCTGTAGGCATCAGACCACATGCCACCAGGGCCACAGCTACCTCCACAGCCTTCCTCAGAGGAGTTCCTACCAAAGATATTTTGGAGGCAGCCACTTGGAGGTTCAGTACATACCTTCACTAGACACTACCCACCTGCCTTTATATTCCAAAACTAGAGCAGGCTTTGCTACTGTTGTTTTGCAGGGCATTCTGGCTCATCCCAGTTCTACCTAGTGCCTACCACCCTGTGCGTAGCTTTGGGATTCTACCCTTATGTGATTACTGCAGCTGTATGCACGATGAACATAGTACAGTTTTGTACCTACCATAAATGTAGATATTCGAGTGCTAATACAGCTGCAGTACAGGTTTCCCTCCCTCCTTCCCCTCTAGGTGTAGGACTAGTGGCTAACACCTCCTCATACAACCTATTTTGGGTTATCCTCCTATGGTGTATTTGCTTGCAACTACTCTTTTTTTGATAACATTGCATTGCTTGTATATATTTATATATATATATATATATATATATATATATATATATAATTTATCTATTGCCTTCCTTTGGGGGGCACCTGACATCTGGGGCAAGAAAGACTGGAGAATATGGCGTCTGCTGTAACTTATATACCCCTGTCGCACTGACGTCAGGGAAGAAGGGACAACAACCAACGCCGGACCAAGACTTTGGAATTCGGCCGACCGAGGGACTGCCTGACGGCAGAGAACCCATATGTGATTACTGCAGCTGTATTAGCACTCTAACATCTACAATTATGGTAGGTACAAAACTGTACTTTTTAGTCCCAGGGGACACGCAAGACTAAGCAGTGGGTGGTTTCCACATCCAAATCTGGTAGTAGTAAGACTCCTCCCTATGGAAAACTGTCTCAATGACTTGCTTTTAAAACTTCCAAGCACTTCCAACTGAATGCTCCCTTAGGCGGAAAGATTGGTCTGCAGGCCAAAAACTGGGAGCTCATTACCCAGGACATATGTTTTTTAAATAGTGTCCCAAGGATACAGATTTCACTTCCCCACATTACCAACACCAAGCGGGTGGCCAGATCTTCCCCCAAATCAGTGGGCAGAGGCCCAAAATCAAGTACTCTCTTTCTCTCAAGCATGGTGACTATTCAGTTGGTACCATAAGAGGAAAAGGGACAAGGTTTCTATTAGAGACTTTTCCTGGTACCTAGAAAAGGCAATACATGGCATCCTATCCTGGAACTTTCTTCTCTAAACACCTATTTGGTGATTCCAAAATTCAAGATGCTGACTCTTCCCCAGCTACTTCCTATGTAGGCAAAGATGCATGGTTGGCAACACTAGACTTAAAAGAAGCTTACCTGCACATCCCTATCAGGGAGTCTTGCAGAAGATACCTAAGCTTCAAAGCAGGCTACATGCACCATCAGTTCCCTGCACTACCCTTTGGCTTATCTACTGCACCCAAGGTATTCACAAAGTGCCTAGCTCCAGTCATTGCTTTTTACAGGCAAAGAAATATTCAGATATCTGGCCTTTGTTCAAAAGGTGCTGACTTGTCTGAGGTACACCATAAACGAAAATAAATCACACCTGGTACTCTGCAACAAATTATATTCGTGGGAGCAGGCTTGAATACAACTTCCCAGATGTCTTTCCTCACGCCAGAGAAACAAATTCATTTGACAACCTTCTTCAAACAAGTTGCCACAAAAACCCTGCTATCCGCAAGGCAAGTACTACAAGCCTTGAGATTCTTGGCCTCCTGCATCCTTCTAATTCCCTATGCAAGACTGCATATGAGGAAACTACAGTGGTATCTAAAAAGCCTATGGTGTCAACATTCTCAGGATCTAGAAGCAATGATTCGTATCATATCTTGCCTACACCTAGAGTTCCTTTGGTGGGCAGAGGCCTGCCACCAAAACAAAGGACTACCATTTTCACTACCCCCTGCCACCCAAACCCTAACAGACGCATCAGACTATGCATGGGTGGCTCATCTGGCAGGGAAGTGCATTCAGGACAAATGGAACCCAAGTCAAATGCACCTGCATATCAATCAAAAAGAAATGTTAGCTGTACAGAATGCTCTGACAGCCTTCAAGGACCACATTCTTCCAGAACAATTGATGGTAAAGACGGACAACACCACTGTTATGTGGCACGTAAACAAGCAGGGGGGTACCCATTCTTGCCCTCTGCAGACTAGCCATGGCATTGTGGAACACAGCCTTGAGCTACCAAGTGCATGTACAAGTTCAATTCCTGCCAGGAAAACTAAATATACTGGCATACGAACTAAGCAGAAACCTCATGGACCCACACGAGTGGAAACTGGAACCAAGGATTTTCAACATGTTGACAAGCAAGTGTGGGAGCCCAGATATACACCAGTTTGCCTCCCCCATGAACAATCAGTTGGACACATTTTGCACAAGGACTCCCCACAAACAAGCTTGGAAAGTGTATGCTCTGTCCTTCAGCTGGAAAAACCTATCAGTTTATGTCGTTCCTCCTCTGCCTCTGCTCTCCAAAGTACTACTAAAGATCAAACAAGACAAACCAAGGACGATTTTGATAGCACCAGACTGGCCAAGCCAACGCTGATACCCCCTCTTGCGCAGTGTCACTGTTGGCCCCATGACATTTGCCTCAGCAGGAGAACCAGAGTCTGCATCCTCAGCTTCAAACACTGAACCTAGCAGCCTGGCTAATTACCTAAGCTCTCCTTTACCATTCCTCAGTAAACCAATGATAGATATGATTTTAGAGGCAAGGAGGCCTGGTACTAGAAAATCTTATGCTGAAAAATCTGTGCCTGGAACCAATATCAAGGGATGAGCACAGCAGCGCCCAATTTACCTCAGATTTTACAATACTTAACTGAGATGCTTCACAAGGGCCTGTCTTTTTCCTCCATCAAAATTCATGCCTCAGCCATTTCAGCTCATTATAACACAGAACCTTCCCTCTTCTCTCATCCACTGCTCCAGCAGTTCCTCAGAGGGGCCAAAAATTTAAGATCACCCAGGAGAGCTCCAATTCCAGCCTTGGATCTTAACTTTGTATTGGAGAAACTCGCTCTTCCTTTTTTCCGAGCCAGCTGCTATTCCAGATTTAAAATTCCTTTCTTGTTAAACAGCTTTCCTTTTAGCAATCACTTCAGCAAGAAGGGTATCTGAATTACAGGCCGTTATGGCAGTGGAGCCTTTCATCATCTTTCATGCGGACAGTGTGTCCCTCAGAACCAATCCCTCCTTCATGCCCAAGGTGGTTTCCAGTGTGTCCCTTAGTCAGTCCATTAATTTGCCAACTTTCTTTCCTAATCCACAGAACAAAGGGGAATGGATAATGCACTCCTTAGATGTGCACAGACAACTTAGATTCTACTTGGACAGGACTAAACCTCAAAGGAAATCTGAACAACTGCTGGTGGCTTTTGCTGCAGGGACAGAGTGGAAGGCCATTTCAAAGCAAACCATTTCTAAATGGATAGGCCATTGCATTCATTTCTGCTGTAAGCGCCATGGAAAACCTATTCCACAGGGAATCGGACCCCACTCAAGCAGGGCTGCATCTACCGCTACAGCCTTTCTCAGAGGTGTCCCTACCAGGACATCTTAGAAGCTGCTACCTGGAGTTCTGTACATACTTTCACCAAGCATTACCATTTGCCAATTTGCTCTAAATCCAGAGCTGGCTTTGCCACTGCAGTCTTGCAGGGCCTTATAGCTGGTCCTAATGCTATCTAAATTTCTCCTCCCATCCTTAGCTTTGGGAATCTACCCAAATGTAATGACTGCAACAGTGAAACACGAAGAACATAGTGCAGTTGTGTACACTTACCATAAATGTAGATGTTAGAGTGTATTTATTGTTGCAGTCCTGGTTACCCTCACTCTAGCCCCTGACTTCTTTTGGCTATACCTCTACTTTACTTTACTATGCTTAAAAGCTTTTTGGTGTATTTGCTTTTTTGTTGGAGGTATAACCTTATATATTTAATTGCTTCCCATTAGGGGGGCACCTGCCAGCTGGGGCAAGAAAAACTGATGTAATGGCGTCTGCTGCATGATGTTCATCGTGTTACCCTGCTGCAGTCATCACACTTGGGTTATCTTGCCATCGGGCGATCCCACATTCGGCCTGAATTCCAAAGTCTTGGTCCGGCGTCGGTTGCTGTCGCTTCTTCCCTGATGTCAGTGCGCCAGAGGTATATATAATGCATCCGACACCATTTTCTTCAGTCTTTCTTGCCGCGCGGTGCCCAAAGCAGAAGCAGTTTGCAAGTGCCGGTCGGCCGTCTCCTGAGATTTTCGAAGTCGAATTTCAGATCCGAAGTCTTCAATAAAGCTAAGTACCCCGTTGGGGAAAGTTTTCTTGCCTCAGACCGATGTCAGAAAAAGTTAACAATTGTATTTCATGTGGGAAGCAAATACCTCATAAGGATTTTCATTCTTACTGTATACCTTGCCTAGGCCCAGACCACGACGTCACTGGTTGTCGCTTTTGTGCTAGCCTCAATAAGCGTACTATAAAAAGACGCTTTGATTTCGCATGACACTACTTCGGTAGAAAATTTAACTACACAATACTATCGGAGCAACCGACTACTGGCGTGCACAAAAAAACGCAAGGATAATGACAGGCAGCCTAGACCCAAGCCAGACTCAGAGGCCTCGGCTGGGCTGGTCTCCGGTTCACCGGTTTTCACTGAGGCTCCTACGCAGCTCCTAGCTACCGCAGATTTGGAACCCAAGACCGCTTCGGAGCCTTTGGTGGAGAGTGCTAGGCCGATGCAGCCATTTTGTTTAGCCACTACCGACGACACTGCAGAAAGAGATGTCTGTGCTGCAGAAACGCCTTCGGTTTCTGAAGTTGTCTAAAGACCGACGACGCTCACCATAAAAACGTATCCTAAGCTTAAGACTCCTATTAAACCAAAAAAGACTGCACTTCAGTCTCCAGTTCAAGGCCCCATGCCTAAGAAACAGATGCTTAAAATGGCGGAAGATTTGATCTCTTTAATCAGGGGTTCCCAACCCCCCCCCCCTCCGACAAAAGGCCTAGACAAGAGGAAGATTATGCCTCCTCTGATCAAGTGTCAATTTCCTCAGGCTCCTCTAAGGACCAAGTTTACTCTCTTTCCCTTATGAAGATCCTGATGCTGAGAATTCCATTCCCTTAGCTTCTCCCCCTGAAGACTACTCCTTTACTTTACACACTATGAGGGAACATTTTCACTGGGAAGGTCAGGACTACTCTGACTCAAAGAAAAGGCTCAGAGTGTTTCTTTTACTCCCCCAGCACAGACCTGTTGCCATCCCCCCAGTTTTAGACATTGTGGATGATGTTTACTTAGAATCTAGTTTGAATCCAGATTCTCTGCCTCCTGCTCCAGCCAAACCAGACAGATATTATAGAGTGCCTGACTCCCACAAATTCCTTTATAAAAGCCCTGTTGCTGATCCAGAGACTATCTCCCAGGGTCCTAAAGGGGCTAAGGCTTCTATGGCAAAAAATCCTGTACCCTCTGAAAGGGACTCCAGAGCACTAGACAGGTGGGGGATAAAGGTTTACACCTCAGCCACTCTAGCTATGAGAGCACTAAATTGTCAATTTCACATGCTAAAATATCAGTAATTTCTGATGTCTCAGTTAAGGCAAAAAATGAGCACACTCCCTCAACAGTCTGAATTGAAAGAAATGCAGGATCTGTTGCATGCAGCTGAACAGGTGGGCAAACATACTTTGCAATGTGGATTTGATTCTTTAGAGGCTTCCTGCAGAGCAGCTGTCACTGGGTCTGTTATACGTAGGCATGCTTGGTTAAAGGAACAAACTCTGCCTGATCATGTTAAAGCAAAGCTTCTAGATGCTCCCTTACAGCAGGATGTCCTATCTGGAGTTAAAGCAGAAGTCGTCATAAAGAAAATGGAGGATAAGGCAAAATCTATGCAGACAGTCAAAGATTTCCTACAGATGTTCATCGTGCATACAGCTGCAGTCATAACAGATGGGTTCTCCTGCCATCAGGCGGGTCCTCGGTCGGCCGAATTCCAAAGTCTAGGTCCGGTGTCGGTTGTCGTCGCTTCTTCCCTGACGTCAGTGCAACAGGGGTATAAAAGAACCAGCCGACACCATTTTCTTCAGTCTTTCTTGCCGTGCGGTGCCTGAAGCAGAAGCAGTTCGCAAGTGCCGGTCGGCCAGCTCCTGAAATTACGAAAATTTTGCAACCGAAGTCTTCTTGAAAGCTAAGTACCCCGTTGGGGAAACTTTTCTTGCCTCAGACCGATGTCAGACAAAGTTAATAATTGTATTTAATGTGGGAAGCAAATACCGCATAAGGATTTTCATTCCCTCTGTATTCCATGCTTAGGCCCAGACCACGACGTCTCGGTCTGTCGTTTTTGTGCTACATTCAACAAACGCACCATTAAGTGTCGGTGAGTTAAGCCCCGCATTATTTTGGCAAAAAATGTAACTATATTATGTCGTCGGATACTCCGACTCCAGTTTTGTCTAAAAAATGCAAAGATAAGGACCGACACACGAGGTCCGCGGCCTCTACCGACACCACGCCAAAGCCGACTACAGGTGGTCCGGTTCTCAGCGAGGTGCCTACGCAGCCCCTGACTACCGACGACACTTCATTGGCGGTGTCTTCTGTGCCCGAGGTCGCAGGCTCCTCGGCCCACACACCGACTGCAGATACCGAAGCCACTCTTGGTGGTGAATCTAAAAATGTAGACAGGTCTGCCTCCTCTCAAGGTGTCTTCAGACCTTCCTCTTCTTTTTCCATCAAGGCTTTCACCAAGTCTAAAGCAGCCATGCAGTCTGAGACAAGCTACACAGGGCCCTTCTCCAGGCCCCATGCCTAAAAAACAGATGCTTAAAATGGCTGAGGATTTAATTACTCTTATCAGGGGTTCTCAAACCCCCCCCCCCCGGACAAAAGGCCAGAGTGGAGGAAGAATCCCCCTCGTCTGACCAGGCCTCCATTATATCAGAGCACTCTGATGAACAGGAACATTCTTACTCCCCTTTTGAAGATTTTGATGCAGAGGAGCCCATTCCCTCTGTCACCCCCCCAGAGGATTACTCATTTGGGGAACCTTGCATACCTTAAGGGAACACTTTCACTGGGAAGGCCAAGAGTAGTCTGATTCCAAGAAAAGGCTTAGGGATTTTCTCTTGCTACCTCAGCACAAGCCTCTGGCTATTCCTCCTGTCTTAGACATACTAGATGATGTGTACTCGGAGGCCTGCCTTAACCCGGATTCTTTACCTCCAGCCCCAGTCAAGCCTGACAGGTACTAGCGGGTTCCTGACTCACACCAGTTTTTATACAAAATCCATGCGGCTGACCCAGAAACTATCTCACAGGGCCCCAAGGGAATTAAGGCCTCCACTGCTAAAAATCCATTACCTTCTGAGAGAGATTCCAGATCCTTAGAAAGGTGGGGAAAAAAGGTATATACCTCGGCCACCTTAACCATGAGGGCATTAAACTGTCAGTTCCATATGCTAAAGTACCAACAGTTTGTGATATCACAATTGAGAAGTAAAATGTCACAACCTGAACAACCAGACTTGAAGTTGCAGGATTTTGATGAATAGTGCAGAACAAGTGGGTAAACATACCTGGAAATGTGGTTTTGATGCTCTAGAGGCCTCATGTAGAGCTGCTGTTACAGGATCAGTGATACGTAGACATGCCTGGCTGAAGGAACAAACCTTACCAGATCATTTCAAAGCTAAATTACTAGATGCCCCTCTTCAAAAGGATGTATTATTTGGTGTTAAAGCTGAGGAGGTATTAAAGAAAATGGAGGAAAAGGCTAAATCAATGCAAACAGGGAAAGATTTTCTACAGGTACAACCTCCACGTTTCAGTAGAAATTGGCCTTCCAAAAATTGGTCCTTTCCAGACACGGACAGACCCCAAAGAGGTAGATACAGGCACCCGAGGGGCAGAGGGCAATCTCAAGGATCGTTTAGAGGTAGACAATGGCAAGCACCTACACCAAGAGGTGGTGAGGATAGTTTGCAGCCATTCAGAAAGCAAGCCCAATGACTTTCCCCTTTGCATGCCAAGCAAGGCTCAAATGGCAGCACCCTTAGGTGGAACACTGGCATTATTTTCAAAAAATTGGCATATTGTCACAAAAGACAAATGGATCCTGGACATTATAAACAGAGGCTACAGATTCCATTTTCACACCCTTCCAAAAATGAGTCATGCCAAACCTGCCAAACAACCAAAGGGCAGAGGCACAAAGACAAATTTCAGATCTCATGGACATGAAAGCTATTCAAGAGGTACCTACTCACGAACAAGGTCAAGGTTTTTATTCCAGACTATTCCTGGTACCAAGGAAGGGAAAAGATTGGAGACCTATTTTGGACCTATCCATCCTAAACACATTTTTACTCGTACCAAAATTCAAGATGCTCACTTTACAGCAGCTCCTTCCCATGATGGGCAAGGAGTCCTAGCTGGTAACATTGGACCTCAAGGAGGCATACCTGCATGTCCCAATCGGACAAAATTGCAGAATTCTCTGCATTGCCCTTTGGCTTATCTACTGCGCCCAGAGTATTCACGAAATGCCTGGCATCAGTAATTGCCTACTGCAGACTTCAAGGGATACAACTATACCCCTATTTGGACGGCTGCCTGATCCAAGCGGACAGCAAGCACATACTTCTGAAACATCTGTCTTATGTAATAATGGGTTTATTCTCTGGGATACACAGTAAACAAAAAGAAATCAAGGCTAATACCCTCTCAGAAAATAATTTTCCTGGGTGCCAACTTGGACACAAACACCCAGATGGCCAACCTCACGCCAGAGAAGCAGGGGCAACTAACTCAATAATTCAGAACGCTAGCAAATTTCACCAGGCTGACTGCAAGGAAAATCCTGCAGGCTCTGGGATTCATGGCATCTTGCATCCTACTAATCCCATGTGCAAAGCTGCATATGAGGAAACTTCAATGGTACCTGAAAAACCTGTGGTCTCAACACAGCCACAGTTTGGAAACAATAATACCACTGATTCCATGTTTTCAAAAGGAATTTATGTGGTGGGCTCAAGCATGCCAAACAAACACAGGTCTCCCATTCTGCAAGCCTCAAGCAAATCAAGTCATCACAACAGATGCCTCGGACTACTCCTGGGGGGCGCACATGACAGATCGGTGCATTCAGGGCAAATGGTCCTGAAAAGAAAAGCACCTTCACATCAATCAAAAGGAAATGCTAGCAGTAATAAATGCTATTATAGCTTTCAAAGACCTTCTGCATCCAGGTCAACTATTGATAAGGACAGACAACACCACAGTAATGTGGTACATAAACAGGGAGGAACCCATTCATACCCCCTATGCAGGCTGGCCATGTCACTTTGGAACATGGCTCTGGACTTACAAATTGAACTTCAAGCACAGTACTTGCCAGGCAAGGAAAACACGCTGGCAGACAACCTAAGCAGAAACATGACAGATCCACACGAATGGAAGTTGCATCCTCAAGTTTTTACAGAGATAATTCAAGCATGGGGAAGGCCAGACCTAGATCTCTTTGCCTCCCACAAAAATCACCAATTGACAAAATTCTGCTCAAGGACTTTTCATCCAAACGCCTGGAGAGTGGACGCTCTCTCTTTCAGTTGGACAACAATGACAGTTTATGCCTTCCCACCTCTTCCTCTGCTGCCCAAAGTTCTATTAAAAACTAGAGCAGACAGACCAAAGATGATTCTCATTGCTCCAGACTGGCCAAGACAACACTGGTACCCACTCCTGAGGAGCCTGACTCATTCCCCACCATGGACCCTGCTTCTAATGCCTCTTTTTCTGACTCTGCACAGCTTCAAAACTCTTCACAGTCAGCTGAAAACGCTCAATCTGGCCGCATGGAAGATTCCTTTATATCACAACAGACCCTACTCTCCAAGGAGGTGCAGGATGTCATTTTGGAGGCCAGAAGGCAGTCTACTAGAAAAGCTTACTCTGCAAAATGGAAACTGTTTTGTGCCTGGAATGAGAAAAAGGGCCAGAATCCTGGAAAACTGAATTTACCTCAAATATTACAGTATCTAGCTGAGCTGCTAAGCAGTGGACTTTCATTCTCCTCCATCAAAATCCATCCCTCAGCCATTTCTGCAGAATACAACACTGATCCACCTTTATTCTCTCACCCCCTCTTAAGACAGTTCCTCAGAGGGGCTAAGAATATAAAACCCCCCAGGAAACAACCAATACCTGCTTGGGACCTCAATTTCATTCTAGAAAAGCTGACCTTGCCTCCTTTTGAGCCAGCTGCCTCAACAGATTTGCAATATTTGTCCTGGAAAGCAGCTTTCCTTCTGGCTATTACCTCAACTCGTAGGGTATCGGAACTACAAGCCCTCATGGCTGTGCAGCCTTTTATCATCTTCCATCAGGACAGAGTTTCCTTACGAACCAACCCGCCCTTTATGCCAAAAGTGGTATCCAGGGTAGCTTTGAATCAGGCCATACACTTATCTACCTTTTATCCTAATCTTCAAAACAAAGGGGAGAGATTACTACATTCCTTGGACATCCACAGACAACTGTGTTATTTGGACAGAACAAAGCCTTTCAGAAAATCAGAACAGCTCTTTGTGTCCTATGCTATAGGAGCTCAAGGGAAGCCAATTTCCAAACAGACAATCTCAAAATGGATAGCCCACTGCATACGCTTTTGTTACTCTTTTCATGGCAAAACTGTAACTGCAGGCATGAGATCTCACTCCACAAGGGCCACAGCTACCTCTGCAGCTTTCCTCAGAGGAGTTCCTACCAACGATATCTGTGCATACCTTCTCCAAGCACTACAACCTACCATTATACTCCAAAACTAGAGCAGGCTTTGCCACTGTAGTCTTGCAGGGCATCCTGGCTCCTCCTAGTTCCACCTAGTGCCTACCACCCTTTTCTTAGCTTTGAGATTCTACCCATCTGTTATGACTGCAGCTGTATGCACAATGAACATAGTACAGTTTTGTACCTACCATAAATGTAGATGTTCGAGTGCTAATACAGCTGCAGTCCAGGTTTCCCTCCCTCCTTCCCCTCTTGGGACAGGCCTCTTGGCTAACACCTCCTCATACAACCTGATTGGGGTATTCATTTATGGTGTATTTGCTTGCAACTACTGTATTTTGATTATATGGCATTACTTTATTACACAAATTTATTTATTGCCTTCCTTCTGGGGGGCACCTGACATCTGGGGCAAGAAAAACTGAAGAAAATGGCGTCGGCTGGTTCTTTTATACCCCTGTCACACTGACGTCAGGGAAGAAGCGACGACAACCGATACCGGACCTAGACTTTGGAATTCGGCCGACCTAAGACCCGCCTGACGGCAGGAGAACCCAACTGTTATGACTGCAGCTGTATTAGCACTCGAACATCTACATTTATGGTAGGTACAAAACTGTACTGTACAGCCCCCTCGCTTCAGCAGAAATCGGCCAACAAAAAATTGGTCCTTTCCAGCTACTGACAGACCACAGAAGTGTAAATACAGACGCCCAAGAGGCAGAGGGCAACCACAAGCCCAATACAAACCTCAACAATGGGGCACTGCAACACAGAAGGGAGGAGAAGACGGGCCCCAAACTATTAGAAGGCAGACTCGATGACTTACACTTCCTATGGCCAAGCAACACTCTCTTGGCAGCTCCCTTGGGAGGAAAACTAGCACTTTTTTTCAGACAACTGGCACATCGTCACAAAGGACAAATTGGTCCTAGACATAATTTCACGAGGATACAGATTCCATTTCCACACCTTGCCAACGAAAAGAGGAATGCCAAACCTGCCACAAAATCAATGGGCGGAGGCACAAAAACAAATTACAGCTCTCATGGACATGAGAGCCATTCAGCTGGTACCTACACGGGAGCAAGGCCAAGGATTTTACTCGAGACTCTTTCTAGTCCCCAGAAAGGACAATGCCTGGAGACAAATTCTGGACCTTTCAATTCTCTAAACACCTTACCAAGTACCCAAATTCAAGATGCTAACACTACAGCAGCTTCTTCCCATGTTGGGCAAGAAAGCATGGCTAGTAACGTTGGACCTCAAGGAGGCATACCTGCATGTCCCTATCAGACAGTTGCAGAAGATACCTCCGTTTCATTGCAGGTTCGACCCATTACCAATTCTCTGCACTGCCCTTTGGCTTATCCACTGCGCCCAGGGTCTTCACAAAATGCCTGGCACCAGTAATTGCATACTGCAGACAGAGGAATTCAAATATACCCATACCTGGACGACTGCCTCGTCCAAGCAGAAAGCAAGGACATCCTCTTACAACATCTGGCTTTTGCAAAACATCTTCTAAGTTGCCTGGGGTACACAGTAAACGAAAAGAAATCAAAACTAGTACCCTCACAAAATGACATTCCTGGGTGCCAGCTTGAATACAACGGCCCAGAAGGCTTATCTGACGCCAGACAAAACTACAACTGACTCAATTTTTCAAAACAATGGCAACAAAGACCCAACTCCCTGCAAGAGAAATTCTGCAGGCCTTGGGCTTCATGGCATCTTGCATACTACTAATACCATTTGCAAAGCTGCATATGAGGAAATTACAGTGGTAACTAAAAAGCGTATGGTCTCAACACAGCCACAACTTGGACACAATGATATCTCTCATTCCCTGCCTTCAGCAAGAGTTTCTATGGTGGTCACAGGCATGTCACCTCAACAAGGGTCAGCCTTTCACCTTGCCCCCAGCCAGGCAAAGTATGACAATAGATGCATCGGACTACGCCTGGGGGGCACACATGGCAGGACAGTGCGTTCAAGGTATATGGACTGCAGATCAAAGGAATCTGCACATCAATCAAAAAGAGATGTTAGCTGTACAGAATGCTCTGACAGCCTTCAAGAACCTATTACATCCAGGACAACTTAAAATAAGGACGGACAACACCACAGTAATGTGGTACATAAACAAATAAGGAGGTACACACTCCTACCCTCTATGCAGGCAAGCAATGACCTTGTGGAACACAGCACTGGCTTACCAAGTTCAGTTACAAGCTCAATTCCTGCCAGGAAAAAAGAACACATTGGCAGACGACCTCAGCAGAAACATCATGGATCCCCACGAGTGGAAACTGGATCCACAAGTATTTGCAATGATAACTTAAAAATGGGGCCTCCCAGGCACAGACCTGTTTGCCAGCCCCCAAAACTATCAGCTAACAAAATTTTGTACAAGGGCACTTCACCATCAAGCTTGGAAAGTGGACACACTCTCATTCAGTTGGAAAAACCTGACAGTATATGCCTTCCCTCCATTGCCTCTTCTCACAAAGGTGCTTCTGAAAGTCAGAAAGGAGAGACCACGACTGATACTCATAGCCCCAGACTGGCCACGCCAGCACTGGTACCCAATATTAAGGAATATGGCCCAGGGACCACCTTGGAGTTTACCACAAATTGCCCATTTGCTCACACAGCAAAACAATCAGTTTCTACAAAGCCAACTCAAAACCTTAAATTTGGCTGCATGGCAAATCACCTAAGCATCCAGCCAGCTCCTCTTCCTCAAGCAGTTATGGATGTTATTCTGGAAGCTAGGAGGCCCAGCACCAGGAAGGCCTACTCGGACAAATGGAAAAGGTTTTGCGCCTGGTACCAAGCTAAAGGCCAAAATACCCTTCAGCCTCACATGCCTCAGATTCTACAGTATTTAACTGAGCTGTTGCACACAACGGACTTTTTTTTTCATCCATTAAAATCCACGCATCAGCTATTTCAGCCCACTACAACACAGATTCACCCTTATTTTCACATCCACTTCTAAGGCAGTTCCGCAGAGGGGCAAAAAACATTAGGCCCCCCAGGAGAGTACATACACCATCATGGGACCTCAATTTTGTTCTGGAAAAACTTACGCTACCTCTCTTTGAACCAGCTTTCTCTGCTGATCTAAAGTTTATATCATGGAAGACTGCCCTGCTGCTAGCAATAACTTCAGCCAGAAGAGTCTCAGAGCTGCAGGCACTAATGGCAGTGGAACCTTTCCTCATTTTCCATCAAGACAGAGTTTCTCTACGAACTAATCCTTCTTCCATGCCTAAGGTGGTATCCAGTGTGGCTTTAACATCAAACCATCCACTTACCCACCTTCTTTCCAAATCCACAGAACAAAGGAGAAAGACTCCTGCATTCCTTGGACATTCACAGACAACTTTGTTACTACTTGGATAAAGCTAAGGATGTTCTTCGTCTCACATTGCTGCAGTCATAACCTGTGGGTAGTCCGCTGTCCTCGGTCGGCCCGAATACCAAAGAGTTAGGCTGGCGTCGGTCATGGGCGCCCGGAGCTGACGTCAGTACGTAGTAGTACTTAAGCGCATGACCGACGCCATATCTTCAGTCTTTCTTGCCGCGTGGTCCAAAGCAGAAGCAGCGTTTGCAAGTGCCGTTCGGCGTTCTGAAATTTTCAATTATCGAGTTTCAGACCGAAGACCAAGTTGGGCTAAGTACCCTGTTGGGGAAAATTTTTTTCTTTTCTTGCCTCAGTTAATCCGGATGTCAGAAAAAGTTAATAACTGTATTTCTTGTGGGAAACAGATACCTCATAGGGACTATCATTCTCTCTGTATTCCTTGCTTGGGGCCTGAACATGACGTAGTCTGGTGTCGCTTTTGCGCTAGATTTAATAAGCGCACCATTAAATGAAGATTAGACTGTGCCAGGCTTGTTTTCGGTAAGCGGTGTAACTACAACATGCCGTCGGATCCTCCGACGCCCGCTACCGCTAAAAAACGTAAAGATAAATCTTTAAGGTCTAAACCGGACGAGTCGTCCGTTGCGGACGCCGGTTCTATGGAACCTCCGGTTGAATCTGTGGATCCGGCCGAGGTCTCGGTTGAATCCCAGGGGGAACCTTTACTTTTGCAGGAGTTGGCCTCTCAGGAGTTAGGCCAGGCCGAAGGTGCTTCTCAGGTATCTGTAGTTCCATCCTTACAAAAGGTTATTAGGCCTTCTACCTCAGTGGCTAAAGGCCATGCTAAGGCTAAACCTGGTCTTTCTGGTACTGGCCATAGCCCTAGTTCTTCAGCTTCTGTTCCTAAAAAACATATGTTGAAAATGGCAGAGGATTTGATTACTTTGATCAGGGGATCTTTGCCCCCCCAGAGAAGAGGCCTAGGGTGGAGACAGATTTAGAGGGAATGGAGCATTCTTCAGATTACTCTGAGTCCTCAGCTGAGGATATTCAGGATTACCCTCCCTATTCAGATTCGGATGCAGAGGATTCCTGTCCTTCTGCTTCTCCTCCAGAGGATTTTTCCTTTTCTGAAACTTTACATTCCATGAGGGAACATTTCAAGTGGGAAGGTCAGGATTTTTCAGATTCTCGAAAAAGGCTTAGGGAATTTTTGTTTTTACCACAACATAGGCCTTTGGCTATTCCCCCGGTCTTAGATGTTGTTCAGGATGTTTTTTCTGAAGCTTCACTCAATCCTGATTCTTTACCCCCTGCCCCTGTCAAGCCAGACAGATATTACAGAGTTCCAGAAGCACATAAATATTTGTATAAGAGTCCTAGAGCTGACCCGGAAACTATTATTCAAGGGCCGAAGGGTGTCAGGGCTTCTGTGGTTAAGAATCCAGTTCCTTTGGATAAAGATTCTAGAGCATTGGATAGGTGGGGGAAAAAAAGTGTACACCTCTTCTACGTTAGCTATGAGGGCTTTAAATTGCCA
The DNA here is from genome assembly GCF_019279795.1 of Protopterus annectens. Taxonomy (NCBI): domain Eukaryota; kingdom Metazoa; phylum Chordata; order Ceratodontiformes; family Protopteridae; genus Protopterus; species Protopterus annectens. Next base: position 336,105,906 of record NC_056738.1, on the reverse strand, counting down.
GTTTCATATGCTGAAGTATCAGAACTTTTTGTTAGGCCAATTGAAATCTAAGGTGGATGCTTTATCTGAGGGTATAGAGTGTAAGGAATTGCAGGAGTTGGTTCATGCTTCTGATCAAGTAGGAAAACATTCTTTGCAGTGTGGTTTCGATGCTCTTCAGGCTTCATCCAGGGTGGCTGCTACTAGTTCAGTTATTCGTAGACATGCCTGGCTTAAGGAACAAAATTTGTCAAGAGCATGTTAAAGCTCGGATTTTGGATGCTCCTCTTCAATCTGAAGTTCTTTTTGGTTCTCCTGTGGAGTCAGTTTTGAAAAAGATGGAAGGTAAAGCTAAGTCTATGCAGACGGTCAAGGATTTTTTGCAGGTGCAGCCCCCTAAGTTTAGCAGGAATTGGCCTGCTAGAGGATGGTCCTACCCTTCTTCGGATTTTCAGTCTAAGGGCAGGTCTAGACGTGGTAGAGGCAGGGCTCACGCTCAGGGTTCTTTCAGACCTAGGACTTGGAGTTCTCCTGCACAGTATTCTGGTGAGGGCAGGGGTCAGCCTTTTCGTAAACAGACCCAATGACCTGTATCTTCAGCTGCCAGATCCTTCTTTTCTGGCAGCTCCTCTAGGAGGAAAGTTGGCACTTTTCAAACAAAACTGGCATTTTGTCACCCAGGACAAATGGGTGTTGGAAGTAATAAATCAAGGTTACAAGTTTTTCTTTCACACTTTTCCTCCTTTCAAAGGCATGCCGGATGTGCCTCCTCAGCAAAGGCTGGAGGCTCAGGAGCAAATTTCTTTGCTTTTGCAGATGGGAGCTATCCAGGTGGTACCTCTGTCAGAAGTAGGCCTAGGGTTTTATTCCCGCCTATTCCTAGTGCCAAAGAAAGGAGACACTTGGAGGCCAATTCTGGATTTGTCCATTCTCAATACCTACCTAGACATTCCAGAGTTCAAGATGTTAACATTACAACAACTTCTGCCTATGCTAGGCAAAGATCACTGGATGGTAACCCTGGATCTCAGAGGCCTATCTTTACATTCCTATCAGGCCCAGCTGCAGGAGATTCCTGCGATTTCGGGCTGGAACTTCTCATTATCAGTTCTCTGCATTGCCCTTTGGTTTATCTACTGTGCCCAGGGTGTTCACAAAGGTTCTGGCTTCTGTAATAGCTTTCTTCAGACAGAGGGGAATACAAATTTATCCTTATCTGGACGATTGCCTGATTCTTGCTCAAGACAAAGACAAGTTACTTCAACATCTGCAGTATGTAATGGCAGTTTTAAGGTGCCTAGGGTATTCTGTGAACGAAATAAAGTCCAGTCTAGTACCCTCTCAGGACATGTGCTTTCTGGGTGTGAGACTGAATACAGCTTCTCAGATGGCTTTTCTGACCCCGGACAAAGAACTCTTCACCTATACTTCCAGCAGTTATCAGTACTGTCCAGGCTGACTGCAAGGACAGTCCTTCAAGCCTTGGGGTTCATGGCATCTTGCATTCTAGTACTTCCCAATGCCAAACTGCATATGAGGAAGCTACAATGGTATCTCAAAACTGTATGGACTCAACACTGCCACGATTTGGACACTGCCATTCGGATAATACCTTGCATCCAGAAGGAATTCTTGTGGTGGGCTCAGGAATGTCACCTAAACAAGGGACTCTCTGTGACCCGACCAGAGGCGAGTCAGATCATAACGACGGATGCCTCGGACTTGGCTTGGGGAGCACACGTCAATGGGAAATGGATTCAAGACACGTGGCCTCCCAGACTACAACATTTGCATATCAACATGAAGGAGATGTTAGCAGTCCAATTTGCCCTGATGGCCTTCAAGGACTTACTTCAACCAGGACAGGTGTTGATTCGAACAGACAACACAACAGTCATGTGGTACATCAACAAGCAGGGGGGAACCCATTCTTACCCTCTTTGCAGACAAGCAATGATATTGTGGGAGACTGCTCTGAGTTTGCACATCACTCTTCAAGCACGGTTTCTGCCAGGAGCACAGAACTCCCTAGCAGATGTATTGAGCAGACAAATTGTGGACCCCCACGAGTGGAAATTGGATCCTCCGGTATTCCAACAGTTGACAGTGGCTTGGGGAACTCCAGACATAGATCTGTTCGCTTCTCCACTAAATTTCCAACTACCAAAGTTTTGCACAAAGAGGTTTCACCCAAAAGCTTGGGAAGTGGATGCTCTATCTTTCAGTTGGAACAACCTTCACGTCTATGCTTTCCCTCCTCTGCCTCTCCTTCCCAAGGTACTCTTGAAAGTCAGGCGGGACAAGCCTTGCATGATTCTAATAGCACCAGATTGGCCACGTCAGCACTGGTATCCTCTGCTGAGGAGTTTAATTCTGGAGCCTTCTTGGCCTTTGCCACAGATTCCTCACTTGTTGTCCCAGTCAAGCAATCATTTGCTCAATGTCAGGGTGCAGTCCCTGCACCTAACAGCCTGGCGTATTCTGTTTTAGAGCCTGTGGGGTCTCAGCTTCTTCAACAGGTTTTAGATGTCATTTTGGAAGCCAGGCGGCCCAGTACTAGAAAAGTTTATGCTGATAAATGGAGGAGATTTTTTCTTTGGAGCACAGCAAAGGGATTTGATGTATCAGTACCTAATTTGAGTTTTACGCTACAATACCTTACTGAATTACTGGACAAGGGTTTGTCATTTTCCTCTGTGAAGGTTCATGCTGCAGCCATTTCTGCTCACTATGATTGTGACCCTCCTTTATTTTCTCATCCTTTGTTTAAGCAATTTCTTAGAGGGGCAAAAAATATAAGACCCCCACGTAGAGCTCCTACTCCTTCCTGGGATCTCAATTTTGTGTTGGAAAAACTTACTTTACCTCCTTTTGAACCTGCAGCTACGTCTGAGCTGAAGTTTTTGTCTTGGAAAACTGCTTTTTTGTTGGCCATTACCTCTGCTAGGAGGGTCTCTGAATTGCAGGCACTCATGGCAGTTGAACCTTTTCTGGTATTCCATAAGGATAGGGTGTCTTTGCGTACTAACCCTACTTTTATGCCTAAAGTGATTTCTAATGTGGCCTTGAACCAGTCTATTCATTTGCCTACTTTTTATGCTGATCCCCAAAATAAGGGGGAAAAGGTCTTGCATTCTTTGGACATTCACAGGCAGCTACGTTATTATTTGAGCAGAACTAGAGTTCAGGCAGACTCAACAGTTATTTATTTCTTTTGCTCTGGCTTCTCAAGGGAAAGCTGTTTCAAAGCAAACTATTTCTAAGTGGGTAGGTCATTGTATTGCTTTTTGTTATTCTCATCATGGGAAGAATGTTCCTGCTGGGATCAGACCTCATTCCACTAGGGCTACTGCCACATCTACTGCCTTTTTGAGGGGGGTAGCTACTAAAGATATTTTGGAAGCAGCTACTTGGAGTTCAGTACACACTTTTACTAAGCATTACCATCTCCCTCTTTATTCCAAGTCTAGGGCTGGGTTTGCCACTGCAGTTTTACAGGGCATGTTAGCAGCTCCTAATGCTTTTTAGTTTGCCAGCCTCCCTTTTCCTTTGATTTGGGATTCTACCCACAGGTTATGACTGCAGCAATGTGAGACGAAGAACATAGTACAGTTTTGTACCTACCATAAATGTAGATGTTCGAGGATCCACATTGCTGCAGTCCTATTTTCCCTCCCTCCTTCCCCTCTATTGTTTGGGGTTGCTGTTTTCCCTTTGGGATAATTGTTATTTTCTCACTTGTGGTTGTGGGTTATTTACTATTTTGGCTCTGACCTTTCCTTTTTAAGGCCTTCTGACATCTGGGGCAAGAAAGACTGAAAATATGGCATCTGTCATGCGCTTAAGTACTACGTACTGACGTCAGCTCCGGGCACCCATGATCGACGCCAGCCTAACTCTTTGGTATTCGGGCCGACCGAGGACAGCGGACTACCCACAGGTTATAACTGCAGCATTGTGGATCCTCGAACATCTACATTTATGGTAGGTACAAAACTGTACTTTTTCAGAAAATCTGACCAGCTCTTTGTATCCTATGCTACAGCTTCACAAGGGAAGGCTATATCAAAACAGACCATTTCCAAATGGATAGGACATTGCATTCGTTTTTGTATACCCATCATGGAAAACCAGTTCCTGCTACCATAAGGCCCCACTCTACCAGGGCAACAGCGACATCTACAGCCTTCCTCAAGGGGGGGTCCCAACCAAGGAGCTTTTGGAAGCTGCAACTTGGAGTTCAGTACACACCTTCACCAAACATTACCACTTATCACTTTACTCTAAGACTAGAGCTGGCTTCGCCACTGCAGTTCTGCAGGGCCTTCTAGCCTCCTCTAACCCTCTTTGATTCCTCCTCCCATTCTTAGCTTTGGGATTCTACCCAAGTGTGATGACTGCAGCAGGGTAACACGATGAACATAGTACAGTTTTGAACCTACCATAAATGTAGATGTTCGAGTGCACACCCTGCTGCAGTCCAGGATGTCCTTCAAGGATGCATCTGCAGTCATAACATATGGGTTGTCCTGCCTCAGGCAGCCCTTCGGTCGGCCGGATTCCAAAGTCTGGGTCTGACCTCAGCTGATGTCGCACTTTCCCCGACGTCAGAGCGTCTGGGGTATAAAAGCATCAGCCAACGCCATTTTCCCCAGTCTTTCTTGCCGTGCGGTGCCCGAAGCAGAAGCTGTTCGCAAGTGCCGGTCGGTCAGATCCAGTGATTTCAGTAACCGAAGACTTCGAAAAAAAGCTAAGTACCCCGTTGGGGACTCTTTCTTGCCTCAGCCAATGTCAGACAAAGTAAATAATTGTTTAACTTGTGGGAAACAAATACCTCATAAGGATTTCCATTCTTACTGCCTTCCTTGCTTAGGCCCAGACCACGACGTATCGGCCTGTTTAGCCTGTGCCTCCTTCAACCGACGAACTCTTAGACGTCGGTCGGAGTTTGCAGAGGAATTTTTTGGAGCCGCTTTTGCTTATAAAATGCCGTCGGAGACTCCGACTTCACATATGGTCAAAAAACGCAAGGAAAAGGACAGACACTCGCGGCCCGCAATTTCGGCTGAAACCACGGCTAGGCCTACCGCGAGTGTCTCTGTTTTGGCCGAAACAGAGTCCTCGGCGATTCCTTCTTCCGAAACCATTCTTCCGACCACCGAGGCCCCGGCTGAGTCGGCTTCAGAACTACCTACCGAAGCTAGTGTTCAGGGATTGTCCGACACCATACCTTTGGACATTTCTACCCCTGCACGTGGGGCAGCTAGGCCCCCTGCTTCCATGTCTATTTAGGCCTTTTCAAGGGCTAAAGCTGCCAAACTTTCAAAAGCTTTGCCTGCCAAATCTACCTCCCAGAGGCCTTCCTCTAGTTCACAGGTCCTCAGCCTTGCTGAGGACCTTATTTCCTTAATTAGGGGTTCACAACTGCTTCCACGGATGGATCTGAGTTGTCAGACCACCAGGAAGGGGCTTACTCGCCTTATGAGGATTCAGATGCAGAGGAATCTATTCCTTCGGCCTCCCCTCCTGAAGAATTTTCCTTTGGTGAGACTCTACACTCCATGAGAGAACATTTTCAATGGCAAGGTCAGGATTTCTCTGACGATTAAGGACCTTTTTGCATTTGCCTCAGCATAGGCCCTTGGCTATATCTCTGTTCTGAATGTAATTGATGATGTGTACAATGATGTCAGTACAGCCCCTGATACTCTCCCTCCGGCCCTTGCCAAACCTGACAGATACTACAGGGTCCCGGATTCTCATTTCCATTTGTATAAAGCCCATTCTGCAGACCCAGAAACTATTTCTCAGGGCCCTAAAGGGGTTGCGGCCGCTACTGCCAAAAATCCTCTACCCTTTGACAGAGTCTAGAGCTTTCGAGAGATGGGGAAAGAAGGTGTATACTTCTGCAACTCTTTCTGTCAGGACATTAAACTGTCAATTTCATATGATACAGTACCAGGAGTATTTGTTAGATGAACTGAATAAGAAACTTTCTTCTCCTGAACCCCTAGACCGTAAATCCCTTCAGGATTTGGTACACAACTCACAACAGGTTAGTAATCATTTTTTAAAATTTGGCTATGATGCACTGGAGGCTTCATTTAGATCAGCTATGACTGGGGCAGTTATTCGTAGGCATGCCTGGCTGAAGGAGCAATCTTTGCCAGACCATGTCAAAGCTAAACTCCTGGATGCTCCAATGGAGAAACAAAATTTATTTGGCTCCTCTGCTCAGGAGATTTTAAAAAAAGGTTGAAGAAAAGGCAAAATCTGTGCAAACAGTTAAAGATTTCCTGCAAGTTCAACCACCGAGATTCAGCAGAAACTGGCCTACTAAGAATTGGTCCTTTCCAGACTCTGACAGAGCCCAGAGGGGCAGGAACAGGCGCCCTAGAGGCAGAGGTCAATCGAAGGGCTCATACAGAGGCCGTCAGTGGCAGCCTGCCAACCAGAGGAGTAGTGCAACAACAATAACTACTACACCAGGACAGGGTCAATGACTTAACTCTGATCCCGCCTACCAGAGATCAACTGGAAGCACCCTTGGGTGGAAAGTTGGCTTTATTCTCAAAAAACTGGCATTATATTGCAAAGGATGCATGGACACTGCAAATAATAGACAAAGGATACAGGTTCCACTTTCACACTTTGCCAAAAAGAGGCGGAATGCCAAACCTTCCACCAAATCAGAGGGCAGAGGCTTTAAAACAAATCAGCAATTTACTTCAGATGAAAGCTATAGAAAAGGTACCATGTTCAGAATAAGGCCAAGGATTTTACTCCAGACTATTCCTTGTACCAAGAAAGGAAAATCAATGGAGGCCTATTCTCGACCTGTCCGCACTGAACACTTATCTCATTGTGCCAAAATTCAAAATGCTGACCCTACAGCAACTTCTTCCCATGTTGGGCAAGGAGTCTTGGCTGGTGACTCTAGATCTCAAGGAGGCTTACCTGCACATCCCTATTCGACCAAACTGCAGAAGACACCTCAGATTTCTTGCAGGATCAGAGCATTATCAATTCTCAGCATTGCCCTTTGGCTTATCTACTGCGCCCAGAGTATTCATGAAATGCCTGACATCAGTAATTGCACATTGCAGACTACAGGGAATTCAAATTTACCCATACCTGGACGACTTCCTAATACAAGCAGACAATAAGAAAAAGTTGATAAAGGACTTGGCCTATGTCATACACCTGCTACAGACTTTGGGATACACAGTCAACATCCAAAAGTCAAGACTAGTACCATCCCAAAGGATATCCTTTTTGGGTGCAGATCTGGACACAACCACCCAAATGGCTTTTCTCACAGAAGAAAAACAAAAGCAACTTCCAGATTACTTCATGTTTCTGACAAGACAATCTCAGCTTACTGCAAGGAAAATCCTGCAGGCCCTGGGTTACATGGCATCCTGCATAATTCTAATTCCGCATGCCAGGCTGCATATGAGGAAATTACAATGGTGCCTCCGGAGTGTATGGTCTCAGCACAGTCACAGTTTAGAAACACTGATACCAATCATTCCATGCCTTCAAAAGGAATTCCTGTGGTGGGCTCAGGCCTGCCAGTCCAACAGAGGGTTGCCTTTCAACAAACCAAAGCCAAGGCAGACCATCACCACGGACGCCTCAGACCGAGGATGGGGAGCACACATGGTGAACAAATGTATCCAAGGCCTATGGCCTCACGGACAGCTAAGCATGTACATAAACCAAAAGGAAATGCTGGCAGTGAGGCATGCAATCGAGGCATTCAAATCCTTCCTCCAACAAGGACACCTGCTAATAAGGACAGACAACACCACGGTCATGTGGTACATAAACAAGCAGGGAGGCACACATTCTTACCCTCTATGCCGGATGGCTATGAATCTGTGGGAACTATGCCTGAATCTCAATATCCAACTACAGGCCCAATTTGTGCCAGGGAAAGAAAATGCACTGGCGGACAGCTTAAGCAGAACTACCATGGATGCACACGAATGGATGCTGCACCCAGACATCTTCCAACTCATAGCAAAGACATGGGGAATGCCGGAGATAGATTTGTTCGCCTCCCCACTCAATCATCAACTGAAGACATTCTGCTCAAGGACATACCGCCCACAAGCTTGGAGGGTGGACTCCCTCTCTTTCAGCTGGAAAGCCCTAACAGTATATGCCTTCCCACATCTCCCATTGATGTACAAGGTTCTACTGAAGATCAGGGAGGAACAGCCAAAAGTGATACTAATAGCTCCGGACTGGCCAAGACAACACTGGTATCCATTATTGAGAAGCATGTCTCAGGCAAAATCATGGCCTCTCCCCCTATGGCCTCTTCTTCTGACGCAGAACAATTTCAAGACCCTGCATCCCAACTTGAAAACATTGCAGCTAACTGCCTGGAAAATTCCTTAAAACCCAATCAAACTGTCTTCTCTCAGAGGGTGAAGGATATTATCCTGGAGGCTCGCAGGCCTTCCACAAGGAAGACATACTCAGCTAAATGGAAGAGATTTCTCATTTGGAGCACATCAAGGGGCACAGATGTCACAGTGGCAAACCTAACACATATCCTAGAATACTTAGCAGAATTGTTCCACAGTGGCCTGTCCTATTCTTCCATTAAGATTCATGCTTCAGCAATTTCAGCAGAATACAATGTGGATCCGCCTATCTTCTCACACCCTCTCCTCAGACAATTTCTGAGAGGGATCAAAAATATTAAACCTCCAAGAAGACCCCCTCTACCTGCCTGGGATCTCAACTTTGTGCTGGAGAAACTGACACTTCCTCCTTTTGAACCAGTAGCATCAGCAGATCTACAGTTTCTGTCTTGGAAAACTGCATTCCTTCTGGCAATCACTTCAGCAAGAAGATTATCTGAGTTACAAGCATTAATGGCAGTGCAGCCTTTTCTTATTTTCCACCAGGACAGGGTGTCACTAAGAACCAATCCTACTTTTATGCCAAAGGTGGTATCTAGGGTATCCTTGAACCAAGCTATTCACTTGCCTACGTTCTTCCCTAATCCACAGAATAGAGGGGAAAAACTTTTGCACACCCTGGATATACACAGACAACTACGCTACTACTTGGACAGAACAAAAACTAGCAGAAAAACTGACCAACTGTTTGTAGCATATGCAACTGGGGTGCAAGGAAGAGCAATTTCCAAATGGACAATTTCAAAATGGATAGGAAATTGCATTCGTTTTTGCTACTCCTTTCATGGAAAGATAGTTCCTGAAAATATCAGGCCTCACCCCATAAGGGCCACGGCCACCACTACAGCCTTCCTACGAGGGGTGGCTACCAAGGACATTTTAGAAGCTGCTACTTGGAGCTCCGTGCATACATTTGCCAAGCATTACAATCTACCTTTATACTCTAGATCCAGAGCAGGGTTTGTAACTGCAGTCCTGCAGGGGATCTTAACTACACCATCCTTTTCTTAGTACCCCCTCCCCCAGATTGGCTATGGTATTCTACCCATATGTTATGACTGCAGATGCATCTTGAAGGACATAGTACAGTTTTGTACCTACCATAAATGTAGATGTCCGATAGGTATGCATCTGCAGTCAGGATTACCCTCCATCCTTTCCCTCTGTGGTATTCCTAGGGTGCTTACCCCTCTTTTAGCTAGCTGGGGGAATCTATTATGGTGTATTTGTTTGTTTATACATGTATATAATTTGCAAATGTTTGGAACTTTTCAGCATTTATCAAAATTTAGCCTTCCTAGAGGGCACCTGGCATCTGGGGCAAGAAAAACTGAGGAAAATGGCGTCGGCTGATGCTTTTATACCCCAGACACTCTGACGTCGGGGAAAGTGCGACATCAGCCGAGGCCAGACCCAGACTTTGGAATCCGGCTGACAGAAGGGCTGCCTGAGGCAGGACAACCCATATGTTATGACTGCAGATGCATACCTATCGGACATCTACATTTATGGTAGGTACAAAACTGTACTTTACCCTCCCTCCATCCCCTCTGATCTAACTGACTTAATACCTTCCTGATGTATTTGCTTATAGCTGAAGGGATGTTGTGTTTGTGCTAAATTTCTTAGATTGGTACTAATTACTGACCACCTTTTTGGGGGCACCTGACATCTGGGGCAAGAAAAACTGAAGAAAATGGCATCTGATGCATTATATATACACCTGGCGCACTGACGTCAGGGAAGAAGCGATAGCAACCGACGCCGGACCAAGACTTTGGAATTCAGGCCGACTGCGGGACCGCCTGACGGCAAGATAACCCAAGTGTGATGACTGCAGCAGGGTGTGCACTCGAACATCTACATTTATGGTAGGTACAAAACTGTACTTTCTTCGTGTTTCACTGTTGCAGTCATTACATTTGGGTAATCTGCTGGCAGGTTGCCCTCAATTGGCCTGAATTCCAAAGTCTTGGGTCCTGCGTCGGTTGCTGTCTTCTCTTCCATGACTTGAGATCGTCGGGGGTATAAAACATGCAGCCGACGCCATTTTCTTTAGTCTTTCTTGCCACGCGGTGCCCGAAGCAAAAGCATTTCGTAAGTGCCGGTCGGCCGACTACTGAAATATTCGAGTTTGAGTTTCAGAACCAAAGTCTTCATTAAAGCTAAGTACCCCGTTGGGGAAATGTTTTTCTTGCTTTTTACTGATGTCAGAAAAAGTTAATTGTATTACTTGTGGGAAGCAAATACCTCATAAGGATTTCCATTTATACTGTACTCCTTGCCTAGGCCCTGATCGCAACGTGCCTGGCTGTCGGTTTTGTGCTAGATTTAACCAACACACTATTAAGCATCGGTATATTTTTGCATCAAAGTATTTTGGAAACCGATTTAACTACCCAGAAATGTCGTCTGATAGTAATCTGGCTACTGGAGTACATAAAAAAACACAAAGAAAAGGACAGAGAAAGACAGTCGAGATACAAAACCGACGAAGCTTCTAAGCCAGTCGCCGGTACTCAGTGAGGAGCTTTCGCAGCCCCTGGTAACCCACTACCTTAGTCGCAGGCCTCTACCGACACCCATGTGGAGTCCAGCATGCCGCAAGATGCTCAAGGTATTGGACCGATGGATATATCTTCCTCGAATGGGTCCGGAGCCGCTGAGCAGGCACTGGCTTCTGAGGGTGTATTCAGACCTCAACCTTTGTATAGCAAACCGAAAGCTGCAAAACCAAAGACAAAAGCAACTTCTAAAACTAAAAAAAATGACGCATGAGCCACGTGCACAGGCCTCCATGCCTAAAAAAAACAGATGATCAAAATGGCTGAAGACCTTATTACCTTGATCAGGGCTACCCATCTCCCTCCTGATAAGAGGCCTAGGTAAGTTACTGATTATGAATCTTCGGATCAGGTTTCTATTTCTTCTGATCAGGAATTATCTATGCCTCCCTATGAGGATTCTGCTGCTGAGGAGTCCATTACGTCTGCATCTCCTCCTGACTATTCATTTGGAGAAACCTTGCATGCTTTGAGGGAACATTTTCACTGGGAGAGTCAAAACTTCTCAATCAAAAAAGAGGCTCAGGGATTTCCTTTTTCCTCAGCACAGGCCTTTAGCCATTCCCCCTGTTTTAGACATTGTGGATGATGTGTTTTCGGAGTCAAGCTTGACCCCTGACTCCTTACCTTTGGCTCCCAGTAAGCCTGACAGATATTACAGGGTCCCTGACTCTCATAAATTTTTATTTAGAAACCCTGCTGCTGATCCTGAAACTTTTTCACAGGGTCCAAAGGGAGTTAAAGCCTCAACAGCAAAAAAATCCTACCCCCTCTGATATAGATTCAAGAGCACTGGACAGATGGGGAAAAAAAGATGTTCATCGTGTTTCACTGTTGCAGTCATTACACTTGGGTTATCCTGCTGGCAGGCTACCTGCAGTCTGCCCGAGTTCCAAAGTCTAGGTCTGGCGTCGGTTGCTGTCGCTTCTTCACTGACGTCAGTGCGCCAGGGGTATAAAAGATGCAACATACGCCATTTTCTTCAGTCTTTCTTGCCGTGCGGTGCCCGAAGCAGATGTTCATCGTGCATACAGCTGCAGTCATAACAGATGGGTTCTCTTGCCGTCATGCGGTTCCTCGGTCGGCCGAATTCCAAAGTCTAGGTCCGGCGTCGGTTGTCGTCGCATCTTCCCTGACGTCAGTGCGCCAGGGGTATAAAATAACCAGCCAACGCCATTTTCTTCAGTCTTTCTTGCCGCGCAGTGCCCAAAGCAGAAGCAGTTCGCAAGTGCTGGTCGGCCAGCTCCTGAAATTACGAAAATTTTGCAACCAAAGTCTTGAAAGCCAAGTACCCCGGTGGGGAAACTTTTCTTGCCACAGACCGATGACAGACAAAGTTAATAATTGTATTTCATGTGGGAAGCAAATACTGCATAAGGATTTCCATTCCCTCTGTATTCCTTGTTTGGCCCAGACCACGACGTCTCGGTCTGTCGCTTTTGTGCTACATTCAACAAACGCACCATTAAGCGTCGGGCGGAGTTTGCCCAGCATTATTTTGGCAAAAAATTTAACTATATTATGTAGTCAGATACTCCGACTCCAGTTTTGTCTAAAAAAACGCAAAGACAAGGACCGACACACGAGGTCCGCGGCCTCTACCGACACCACGCCAAAGCCGACTCCACGTGGTCCGGTTCTCAGCGAGGCGCCTACGCAGCCCCTGACTACCGACGACGTTACATTGGCGGTGTCTCCTGTGCCCGAGGTCACAGGCTCCTCGGCCCACACCCCGACTACAGATACCGAAGCCACTCTTGGTGGTGAATCTCAAAATGTGGACAGGTCTTCCTCCTCTCAAGGTGTCTTCAGACCTTCCTCTTCTTTCTCCATCAAGGCTTACAAGAGACAAGCTACACAGGGCCCATTTCCAGGCCCCATGCCTAAAAAACAGATGCTTAAAATGGCTGAGGATTTGATTACTCTTATCAGGGGTTCTCAAACCCCCCCCCCCCCTGGACAAAAGGCCCAGAGTGGAGGAAGAATCCCCCTCTTCTGATCAGGGCTCCATTATTTCAGAGCACTCTGAACAGGAACATTCTTACTCCCGTTTTGAAGATTCTGATGCTGAGGAGTCCATTCCCTCTGCCCCCCCCCCCCCCCCCCCCAGAGGATTACTCATTTGGGGAAACTTTGCATACCTTAAGGGAACACTTCCACTGGGAAGGCCAAGATTATTCAGATTCCAAGAAAAGGCTTAGGGAATTTCTCTTGCTACCTCAGCACAGGCCTCTAGCTATACCTCCTGTCTTGGACATATTAGATGATGTGTACTCGGAGGCCTGCCTTAACCTGGATTCTCTACCTCCAGCTCCAGTCAAGCCTGACAGGTACTACAGGGTTCCTGACTCACACCAATTTCTATACAAAAGCCATGCTGCTGACCGAGAAACTATCTCACAGGGCCCCAAGGGAATTAAGACCTCCACTGCTAAAAATCCATTACCTTCCGAGAGAGATTCCAGATCCTTAGAAAGGTGGGGAAAAAAGGTATATACCTCGGCCACCTTAACCATGAGGGCATTACACTGTCAGTTTCATATGCTAAAGTACCAACAGTTTTTGTTATCACAATTGAGAAGTAAAATGTCACAACCTGAACAACCAGACTTGAAAGAGTTGCAGGATTTGATGCATAGTGCAGAACAAGTGGGTAAACATACCTTACAATGTGGTTTTGATGCTCTAGAGGACTCCTGTAGAGCTGCTGTTACAGGATCAGTCATACGTAGGCATGCCTGGCTCAAGGAACAAACCTTACCAGGTCATGTCAAAGCAAAATTACTAGATGCCCCTTACAAAAGGATGTATTATTTGGTGCTAATGCTGAGGAGGTATTAAGGAAAATGGAAGAAAAGGCTAAATCAATGCAAACAGTGAAAGATTTTCTACAGGTGCAACCCCCACGTTTCAGTAGAAATTGGCCTTCCAAAAATTGGTTCTTTCCAGCCACGGACAGACCCTAAAGAGGTAGATACAGGCGCCCGAGGGTCAGAGGGCAATCCCAAGGATCGTTTAGAGGCAGACAATGGCAAGCTCCTACGCAGAGAGGTGGTGAGGATAACTCGCAACCATTCAGAAAGCAAGCCCAATGACTTTCCCCTTTGCATGCCAAGCAAGACTCAAATGGCAGCACCATTAGGCGGAGAACTGGCATTATTTTCAAAAAATTGGCATATTGTCACAAAAGACAAATGGATCCTGGACATTATAAACAAAAGGCTACAGATTCCATTTTCACACCCTTCCAAAAATGAGAGGCATGCCAAACCTGCCACACAATCAAAGGGCAGAGGCACAAAGACTAATTTCAGATCTCATAGACATGAAAGCTATTCAAGAGGTACCTACGCACGAGCAAGGTCAAGGTTTTTATTCCAGACTATTCCTGGTACCAACGAAGGGAAAAGATTGGAGACCTGTTTTGGACCTCTCCATCCTAAACACAGTTCTACTCGTACCAAAATTCAAGATGCTCACTCTACAGCAGCTTCTTCCCATGCTGGGCAAGGAGTCTTGGCTGGTAACATTGGACCTCAAGGAGGCATACCTGCATGTCCCAATCAGACAAAATTGCAGAAGATACCTCAGATTTCTTGCAGGTTCAACCCATTATCAATTCTCTGCGTTGCCCTTTGGCTTATCTACTGCGCCCAGAGTATTCACAAAATGCCTGGCATCAGTAATTGCCTGCTGCAGACTTCAAGGGATACAAATATACCCCTATTTGGACGACTGCCTGATCCAAGCGGACAGCAAGCACATTCTTCTGAAACATCTGGCTTATGTAATAATGTTGTTGAATTCTCTGGGATACAGTGTCAACAAAAAGAAATCAAGGCTAATACCCAATCGGAAAATTATTTCCCTGGGTGCCAACTTGGACACAAACACCCTGATGGCCTACCTCACGCCAGAGAAGCAGGGGCAACTAACTCAATACTTCAGAACACTAGCAAATTGCACCAGGCTAACTGCAAGGAAAATCCTGCAGGCTCTGGGATTCATGGCATCTTGCATCTTTCTAATCCCATGTGCAAAGCTGCATATGAGGAAACTTCAATGGTACCTGAAAAACCTATGGTCTCAACACAGCCACAGCCTGGAAACAATAATACCACTAATTCCATGTCTTCAAAAGGAATTTCTGTGGTGGGCTCAAGCATGCCAAGCAAACAAAGGTCTCCCATTCAGCAAGCCTCAAGCAAATCAAGTCATCACAACAGACGCCTCGGACTACGCCTGGGGGGGGCGCACATGACAGATCGGTGCATTCAGGGCAAATGGTCCCAAAAAGAAAAGCACCTACACATCAATCAAAATGAAATGCTAGCAGTAATAAATGCTATTATAGCTTTCAAAGACCTCCTGCAACCAGGTCAACTATTGATAAGGACGGACAACACCACAGTAATGTGGTACATAAACAGGGAGGAAGCCATTTATACCCACTATGCAGACTGGCCATGTCACTTTGGAACCTGGTCCTGGACTTACAAATCGAACTACAAGCACAGTACTTGCCAGGCAAGGAAAACATGCTGGCAGACAACCTAAGCAGAAATATGACAGAGCCACACGAATGGAAGTTGCATCCTCAAGTTTTTACAGAGATAATTCAAGCATGGGGAAGGCCAGACATAGATCTCTTTGCCTCCCACGAAAATCACCAATTGACAAAATTCTGCTCAAGGATTTTTCATCCAAAGGCCTGGAGAGTGGACGCTCTCTTTCATTTCGACATCAATGACAGTTTATGCCTTCCCACCTCTTCCTCTGCTGCCCAAAGTTCTATTAAAAAACAGAGCAGACAGACCAAAGATGATTCTCATTGCTCCAGACTGGCCAAGGCAACACTGGTACCCACTCCTGAGGAGCCTGACTCATTCCCCACCATGGACCCTGCCTCTAATGCCCCTTCTGACTCAGCACAGCTTCAAAACTCTTCACAGTCAGCTAAAAACACTCAGTCTAGCTGCATGGAAGATCCCTTAGCTTCACAACAGACCCTACTCTCCAAGGAAGTGCAGGATGTCATTTTGGAGGCCAGAAGGCCGTTTACCAGAAAAACTTACTCCGCAAAATGGAAACGGTTTTGTGTCTGGAATGAGAAAAAGGGCCAGGATCCTGGAAAACTGAATTTACCTCAAATATTACAGTATCTAGCTGAGCTGCTAGGCAGTGGGCTTTCTTTTTCCTCCATCAAAATCCATGCCTCAGCCATTTCTGCAGAATACAACACTGATCCACCTTTATTCTCTCACCCCATCTTAAGACAGTTCCTCAGAGGGGCTAAGAATCTAAAACCCCCAAGGAAACAACCAATACCTGCTTGGGATCTCAGTTTCATTCTAGAAAAGCTGCCCTTGCCTCTTTTTGAGCCAGCTGCCTCATCAGATTTGTAATATTTGTCCTGGAAAACAACATTCCTTCTGGCTATTACCTCAGCTCGTAGGGTATCGGAACTGCAAGCTCTCATGGCTGTGCAACCTTTCATCATCTTCCATCAGGACAGTTTCCTTACGAACCAATCTGTCCTTTATGCCAAATGTGGTATCCAGGGTAGCTTTGAATCAGGCTATACACTTACCTACCTTTTACCCTAATCCTCAAAACAAAGGGGAGAGATTACTACATTCCTTGGACATCCACAGACAACTGCGTTATTATTTGGACAGAACAAAGCCTTTCAGGAAATCAGATCACTCTGTGTCCTATGCTATAGGAGCTCAAGGGAAGCCAATTTCCAAACAGACCATCTCAAAATGGATATTCCACTGCATACATTTTTGCTATTCTTTTCATGGAAAAACTGTACCTATAGGCATCGGATCTCACTCCACAAGGGCCACGGCTACCTCTGCAGCTTTTCTCAGAGGAGTTCCTACCAAAGATATTTTGGAAGCAGCCACTTGGAGTTCTGTGCATACCTTCTCCAAGCACTACCACCTTCCATTATACTCCAAATCTAGAGTGGGCTTTGCCACTGCAGCCTTGCAGGGCTTTCTGGCTCCTCCTAGTTCCACCTAGTGCCTACCACCCCTTTCTTAGCTTTGGGATTCTACCCATCTGTTATGACTGCAGCTCTATGCACGATGAACATAGTACAGTTTTGTACCCACCATAAATGTAGATGTTCGAGTGCTAATACAGCTGCAGTCCAGGTTTCCCTCCCTCGTTCCCCTCTTGGGACAGGCTTATTGGCTAACACCTCCTCATGCTACCTGATTGGGGTATTCATTCTTGTTGTATTTGCTTGCACTACTGTATTTTGATCATATTGCATTGCTTTATCACACAAATTTATGTATCGCCTTCCTTCTGGGGGCACCTGACATCTGGGGCAAGAAAAACTGAAGAAAATGGTGTTGGCTGGTTATTTTATACCCCTGGCGCACTGACATCAGGGAAGAAGCGGCGATAACCGACGCCGGACCTAGACTTTGGAATTCGGCCGACTGAGGACCCGCCTGACGGCAGGAGAACCCAACTCTTATGACTGCAGCTGTATTAGCACTCAAACATCTACATTTATGGTAGGTACAAAACTGTACTTTCGCAAGCGCCGGTCGGCCGACTCCTGACATTTTCGAAATAGAGTTTCAGAACCGAAGTCTTCAATAAAGCCAAGTACCCTTTTGGGAAACTTTTTCTTGCTCCAGACCGATGTCAGTAAAAGTTAACTATTGTATTTCTTGTGGGAAGCAAATACCTCATGAGGACTTTCATTCTTACTGTATTCCTTGCCTAGGCCCTGACCACGACGTTACTAGTTGTCGGTTTTGTGCTAGATTCAACAAACACACTATTAAACGTCGATTTGATTTTGCATTACATTACTTTGGCCAAAGGTTTAACTATATAGTGCCGTCTGAACAACCGACGACCAGAATTCATAAAAAATGCAAAGACAAGGAAAAGGACAGGCATCCAAGGTCCAAAACCGACAACGAAGCCTCTTCTATGCCTGTCGCCGGTTCTCAGTGAGGCACTTTCGCAGCCCCTGACACCCGCTACCTCAGAGCCACAGGCCGTATCCGACTCCCATGTGGAGACAACTAGGCCTCTGGATACTCAAGGTATTGGGCCTACGGAAAATATTCCCTCAGATGGGTCCGGAGCCGCTGAGCAGGCATCGGCTTCTGAGGGTGTTTTCAGACCTTCACAGTTTACTATTCCTCTGCAGCAGCTAAAGTTCAGTCAAAGACACCATTAAAGACAAAGAAGCAAGTACAGCATTCTCCTGGACAGTCAACCATGCCAAAGAAACAGATACTTAAAATGGCCGAAGACTTAATTACTTTGATCGGGGTTCCCATCCCCCTCCTGATAATAGGCCTAAGCAAGACACTGACTATGATTCCTCTGACCAGGTTTCTATTTCCTCTGATTCCTCTTCAGATCAGGGCTATTCTCTTCCCCCCCTATCAGGACTCTGATGCTGAAGAATCTATACCTTCAGCCTCTCCACCTGAGGATTACTCTTTTGGGGGAAGCTCTGCACACCATGAGGGGACATTTCCACTGGGAGAGCCAGGATTATTCAGAATCCAAGAAAAGACTCAGATTTTCTTTTACTGCCTCAACACAGGCCCTTGTCTATCCCCCCTGTGCTTGATATAGTTGATGTTTTCTCTGAATCCAGTCTGCCTCCTGATTCTTTACCCCCTGCACCAGTCAAGCCAGACAGGTATTACAGGGTCCCTGACTCTCATAAATTTCTTTATAAGAACCCTGCTGCTGACCCTGAAACTATTTTTCAGGGTCCCAAAGGGGTTAAGGCTTCCACTGCTAAAAACCCTGTGCCCTCTGATAGGGATTCTAGAGCTCTGGATAGATGGGGGGGGGGGGAGTTTACACCTCTGCTACTTTAGCTGTAAGGGCTTTAAACTGCCAGTTTCACATGCTTAAATATCAACAGTACCTCATGTCTTTGTTAAAACAGAAAATTCTTACAAATTCAAAGAATCCTGACAATAAGGAAATGCAGGAATTATTGCATGCAGCTGAACAGGTGGGAAAACATACTCTGCAGTGTGGTTTTGATTCGTTAGAGGCTTCTTGCAGAGCCGCAGTTACAGGCTCATTCATTCGAAGGCATGCTTGGTTGAAAGAACAAAGTTTACCTGAACATGTTAAAGTAAAATTATTGGATGCTCCATTACAGCATGATACTTTGTTTGGTGTTAAGGCAGAAGAAGTGTTAAAGAAAATGGAGGATAAAGCAAAATCTATGCAGACAGAAAAGGATTTCTTACAGGTTCAACCACCTAGGTTTAGTAGAAACTGGCTTTTAAAAAATTGGTCCTTTCAGGTGTCAGACAGGCCACAAAGAGGCAGATACAGACGCCCAAGAGGCAGATCTCAGCCTCAAGGCTACCTCAGACCTAAACAATGGGGGTGCTTCTGCCCTCAAAGGAGGAGAAGACAAATCACAACCTTATAGGAAACAGTCCCAATGACTTTCCTCTAAAAAGACAAAGGACTTACCTTTTGGCAGCACCCCTAGAAGGAAAGCTAGCACTTTTCGCACAAAATTGGCACATAATTACCCAGGACAAATGGGTACTTAATATAGTTTCTCAGGGCTACAGGTACCACTTTCACACCCTTCCAAAATCAAAAGGTATGCCGGACCTGCCAAAAAACCAATGGGCAGAGGCACAAAAGGAAATTGCTGCTCTCATGGACATGGGAGCTATTCATAGAGTGCCACAGCAAGAACAGGGACAAGGATTTTACTCAAGACTCTTCCTGGTTCCCAGAAAGGACAAAGCCTGTAGACCAATACTGGACTTTTCAATCCTAAGTACTTTCCTGGATGTTCCAAAATTCAAGATGTTAACACTGCAGCAACTTCTACTCATGCTTGGCTAGTTACTTTGGACCTCAAGGAGGCATACCTGCATGTCCCAATCAGACAATCTTACAGAAGATACCTGAGATTCATAGCTGGCTCAATGCATTACCAATTTTCTGCACTGCCCTTTGGCTTATCTACTGTGCCCAGGGTCTTCACAAAATGCCTGGCACCAGTAATCACATTTTGCAGACAGAGGAATTCAGATATATCCCTACTTGGACAACTGCCTTATTCAAGCAGAGAGCAAGGACATTCTACTAAAGCATCTGGCGTTTGTAAAAAGATTATTAATTTGCCTAGGGTACACAGTAAACGAAAAGAAATCAAAACTAGTGCCCTCTCAAGAGGTAATATTCCTGGGTGCAAGCTTAAATACAACTACCCAGATGGCTTATCTCACGCCAAACAAACAAAGGAAACTGACTCATTACTTTCAAATGATGGCAACTAATACCCAGCTCCCTGCAAGAAAACTGACTGTAGGCTCTGGGCTTCATGGCATCCTGCATCCTACTGATTCCATATGCAAGACTGCATATGAGGAAACTTCAGTGGTCCCTAAAAAGTTTATGGAGTCAACATTCTCACAGTCTGGAAGCAATGATTCCTCTCATTCCCTGCTTACAACAGGAGTTTATATGGTGGGCAAAGGCATGTCACCAAAACAAGGGACGAGCCTTTACTATCCCCCCTGCCAGCCAAACCTTAACAGACTCATTGGATTATGCCTGGGGGGCCCATATGGCAGGAAGATGCATTCAGGGCATATAGACCCCAAAACAAATGCATCTACATATCAACCAGAAAGATATGCTAGCTGTTCAAAATGCCCTAACAGCCTTCAAGGACTTATTTCATCCAGGGCAACTACTGGTAAAGATGGACAACACCAGTCATGTGGTATACAAACAAGCAAGGGGGCACACACTCATATCCCCTTTGCAGATTAGCCATGCACTGTGGGACACAGCTTTGACCTACCAAATACATCTTCAAGCTCAATTCCTGCCAGGAAAACAAAATACACTGGCAGACGATTTAAGCAGAAACCTTATGGATCCACACGAGTGGAAACTAAATCCACAAGTCTTCAGCATAACAGAGAAATGGGGGAGCCCAGACATAGATCTATTTGCCTCTCCTCAAAATTGTCAGTTGAAAAGATTCTGCACATGGACTTGTCACAGACAAGCATGGAAAGTGGACGCCCTATCCTTCAGTTGGAAAAACCGATCAGTTTACGCCTTTCCTCTTCCGCCTCTTCTTCCCTCGGTCCTCCTAAAAGTCAGACAAGAGAAACCAAAGATGATACTAATTTCCCCAGAATGGCCCCGCCAGTACTGGTACCCAATTCTAAGGAACTTGTCCTTACCCAGCCTGGACCTCAACTGTTGTCCCAGCAAAACAATCAGATCCTGCACAATCAACTACAGACACTGAAGCTGGCAGCATGGCTGATCATGTAGTTATACAAACAACACCTCTCAGTAAAGCTGTGATGGATGTCATTTTAGAAGCCAGAAGGCCTATTACTAGAAAATCTTATGCTGACAAATGGAAGAGATTCTGTGCTTGGAATCAAGCACAAGGAGCTGATACAGCAGAACCAAATATTCCTCAGATATTACACTACTTAACTGAGATGCTTGACAGAGGCCTATATCAACTAAAATCCATGGCTCTGCCATTTCGGCTCATTACAATACAGAGCCACCAATCTTTTCTCATCCTTTACTAAAGCAGTATCTTAGAGAAGCCAAAAATTTAAGGCCTCCTAGAAGATCACCATTACCTGCATGGGACCTCAATTATGTGTTGGAAAAGCTCACCCTGCATCCATTTGTACCAGCTGCTACCGCTGATATAAAGTTCTTATGGAAAACGGCTCTGCTACTAGCAATTACTTCAGCAAGAAGAGTTGGAGCTACAGGCCCTCATGTCTGTAGAGCATTTTATCATATTTTACCCAGACAGGGTGTCTCTGAGGACAAACCCTACTTTTATGCCTA